>NC_137821.1:17699805-17784805 GCF_963921795.1 Nannobrachium achirus | reverse complement strand
AAAACTCCCTGCAAACTTGGGATTAGTGTCTCAAAACCACTTACACATTACCTAGGATATTACATTTGGTACACATGTGAAATCCTGAATTTAAAAAAAGGGTAAAAATTTACGATTATGGCAATAATGTTCCAAAGGCAGAACACTGCTCTTTGCAAAGCAATGGATTTCTACAATGATTCATTTGCAGCGCCACCGTGTCCTCTCAAACAAAAATCTATTAATTGTTCTTTTATCTTGACATCATAAATCAGCTAATGTCTCCTGGGTCTGCAAATGCTTACACGTGCAGTCTTGCCGGGGTTTTAAAAAGGCTAGAAATCAGCAAATCAAAGAACATCATTGACAGGAACTGTTCAATGTGTGCAGTTTATCGATGCCTGGAACTGGGAGCAAAGCTCTTTTTTTAGCAGGTATTAATGCACTGGACAACACTCCAAATCCCCACAGCTGAACAATTAAATAACACGCGCACATGCGCTCTCTCTCTCTCTCTCTCCCTCTCTCCCCCAATCTCTCTCTCACACAAACACGCATGCACGCACGCACACGCACACGCACACACACACACGCACACACACACACAAAGTCATTTATCACCGCACCAGTTTGGGGGGGTTTGGCTTTTGGATTATAGGGTGAAATGAATGACAACACACACGCAAAAAACGTGCATTATCATATTTACACAGGCGCTTTTCACCAGGGGGTGCAGTGATCACTTCCAAATACTCCATGGTTTCCATGGTACTTGGGTTGCCATGGAGAAGTGGGAGTACATCTCTGTGGATGGCCTATATATCTCCCATAAACTTCCTGCAAGGGTCGTTGCCGTTTAAAATCTTATTCCAACTTTATTCTATTAAAAGAACCTCAAAACCTCCAACTCCAGCCAAGAATCCTCTCCACAAAGACCAACTTTGAATGGATTTATGCTAAAAAGTTTTTGGGATTTTTTCGTTTTTTTTATGCAAGGCACTTTTTGGCCTGAAACTGTTTTAATGATTTTTCCTCTTCACTCGGATGCAGGTGAGGGCCTTTAATTCCGCTTGAATCACGCCTCCAATACCGCAACCTCGACAACATTCTCTCACACACACACAACACGCACACACACACACACAAACCCAGCGCGCGCGCGCAACGCACGCACACGCTGCTCCAGGTGCTAGAGTGTGAAGGGATCAGCCAATCCCAGCTCTCTGCTGTAGCTGGATGGTGGCCATGGCGTTATTAAAATCTACGGGTGAGCTTTCCTGCTCGCCTCTCCTCCCCCTCTGCCTGCACTCCCCCGACACGCCATCTATCTGAGGACCACAAAACTCTAAGATAAAAAAATATATATATATTTATTTTTTTGTTTCTTTTTCTGGAGGGGGGTTTGTTGGGTGTGTGTCTATTAAACCACATCACTGAATCACTCTTCGCCATCCATTTGCAGCGCAGCGATAAGAGAAGTCAGTTTGTGGACGGAGGTATACGAGCGAAGCGAGGCATCGATACATGAGTGATGTCTCCATCTCGCTGCTCTCTGCGTCCGGCGATAATCCTCAGTGATATTATTTCCATCATATAAACATCATTATCAGATAGAGTCATATTGCCTCCGCTCAGGAGGACTGCTGGGTGGGTGGATGGGTAGGTGGGTGTTTGTGGGAGCAGAGCATTGGGTGCTTTTGATGGGATCCCGTTTCTGAGCGAGCTTGGCTGGTTCGAGGCCTGTAGCCAAGAAAAGGAAAGGAGGAGAAAAAAAATCCTAATTGTGTTTTGTCCCATATGTGAATTATTATTAACGCCGTTTCATTTACTACACTTCCTTTGCCAATTTCCCCTAAATTAAAAAGAAAAAAAAAAGAAAAAATACCATGTTGAGATTTACAGCACCGCTACCCCACCCTCCACGACAACACTCCCCCCACCACCACCATCTCATCCCTGGCTTCCAGCGTCGCCATGGCAACTTCCAATCAACGGGGATGGCAGTACAGCCTGCCGGCCGTGCGCTTGGCGCGAGGCTCAGAGAGGCGCAGGTGGAGCACATATGGAACAATGGCCCCCGCGAAAAAAAAACTCTGCCCGCCTAGATGTGCCAGCAGTGCCCATTTTAATCCCACCGTTACCTTCTAGTGCTCTCTGATGGAGACGTTGAGCTGCAATCAGAGCTTGTTTCGCGACTGCCGCGCTGGACACGTGCCAGTCTTTCACCTTACAACACCGAGCCCGGCGTCGACGCCAGGGTTTTCTTTTTAAGATACAAAAAAAAAAAAAAAAGTCTCAATGTCTTCGACATTTGGCGGATTCTTCTTCCCTTCTCATCGTGCCGGTTGTGATCATACCGCCCTGTCCCTCGCAGGAAAACCTGCGTATGACCTTGTGGGTCACCTTGAGGCAAGGCGATTCCTTTTTGGACAACGCTGCCACGTTCATAAGACCTTCCATAGTGCCGTCCTCGTTTAGGTTGCGTATATATACGTTGAGGAGGCCTGCCATGGACCCTCCGTCATAGCGGGGCGCTCGTTAGGCGAGGACTGCATGCGTGGCCATACATACGTTGAGGCCGTCTGCTAATGGACTTCTGCGCGTTCGTAATTGGGGCAGTAATGTTATGGAAATCACTAGCACGTGCGGTAAATAAATCAATCATCCAAGGGGCCTTATCTATCACTGGCACATTTGAGCACTCGGCTCCTATGTAGGTTAATTAAAGCACAATGGCCAAGAAGAGGACCTGGCAACCGTCCTGCTTGCGTTTAAGCCTTCACTGGGCCCGCTGGGCAGGAGCTTTCTGCAGCCCGATGAATTTTTGCCTATTTTTACCCAATCCCCCATCCCCAAATGAATAAATAAATCATCTATAGAGGCTTCAGTGTCGACCCTAAATTCCCACCAACAATGGTGTTTGTCCACAAATACCGCATATAATTGCTGGATAAACTTCAAAGCGATATTTGTGTTCCTTTGCGCTTATCTGGGGGCATATAGAGCAGATTGCATAGTGGCTCACTCATCTGGTTTTTGGAACAAATCAATTATGATGCCGTGCCACATCCAATACGGATATCGGCTAAAAGGCTGTGGCACCCCCACTGGTTTGCTTTTATGTTCCGGTCTGAGTTGCGAGATAACAATTCACGGTACCGACTTGGGGGGGGGGAGGGTCGCTGAGTAACGTAGAAGCGTTCAGAGTTCAGACAAAAGGTCCGTGTCAGAAGAACACTAATCCTACAGATTGGTTAGGAGTTCTATATGCTAAGATCTTACCTGGATGTATGGACACTGGAGGGAGAGCAAGGAACTGAGTATTGGGCCGAGACTGAACCACTTAGACCCTAAATCATTGCTGTTTTCCAAAACCATTCTACTTGTATTTATCATTTTAAAAATGATTTAAAATTGTGAAAATAGCCGATCTACAAGCACACAACGCCTCGCACCGTGAGGCGTTGTGTGCTTGCAGATCTGCTATTTTCACTAGTTTTGTGCAACAGTCTTGTATGATGAAGTAGGCCTTAATTAACAAAAAAAACATACACATTTGAAACTTGGAGATACAAGGTTTCTGCCCGACAGTGACGATATACTTTGATGACCGAGTCCCCCAACAACGGGGCTGTTAAGTATGACATCATTTTGTAGGCAGAGGAGAATTTCTGCCCCCAGTTTCCGTGAATCTTTTTACTATTTTTACTATTTACACATTTTTCTTCTCTTTGTTGTTGAAAGGAAAGTGTTAGAATTATACTTTAGTCGTTATTTTTGTCTCGGATCTGTTGAAATTGCGAGGGACAGATGCTCTGGGGGCAGAGTTCTCCTCTGCCTACAAAATGATGTCACGGCTTAAAAGCCCCACAGTATACGTGGTCCTCTCCTTTTTCCCTCTATACCAAATCCTTTGGCTAAAAAAATATCCTATCTACAAGCTTACAATGCATTGAGACACATTGTGAATGTCCAGATCAGCCATTTTCACAGAATGTTCACCTATGTTTGAGCTGTGCTAACCGCTCCTACATCTGGCTTTGTGTGTGTGTGTGTGTGTGTGTGTGTGTGTGTGTGTGTGTGTGTGTGTGTGTGTGTGTGTGTGTGTGTGTGTGTGTGTGTGTGTGTGTGTCTGGCCGTATATCCCACACAGCTTGGCATTGGCCAAGCTTCGCGGGACTGAGCATACATGTATATAAAGGCACCGCTCACTTCACACTGGGTGGGTTTTTGATGAATGTTCGCCTATTATGACATGCAGAATAGCAATGTTAGGATTCAGGTGGTTAAACTAAAGTTAGGTGCACATGTAAGAAAGCTTTTAAAAGCAACATTTCTATAGTCTGGAATTTGCATTTACTCACTCAGTATTTAGTATTTATAGGAACCCTGAAGTACAAGTACTGTATAGTCACTTCTCCATCTTGAAAAAAATCACTGATTACAATCTGAAGTGAACATCATTCGTTTGTGGCTTCCACACAGAACTACACTGTAGCATGAAAATAATTAAAACACACGGGTGACTCCATCTTCGAAAACTGTTCTGTGGGCTCACGGTGTTACTTTTAAAGTTATCAACACTGACTCTCTTCATTCTGCAAATGAAAACATGTGCACGTTGGGAATTCACCTCGGTATACAGCGGTGGTCCTCAACCTGTGAGTCGGGACCCCCAGGGGGGGTCCCCAAATTATTTTGGGGGGTCCCCAGATGATTAACTTAATGTGAAACCTTGTTTTCTCACTCAACAGTAAACAAATCAACTTAGAGTTTAAGTGTATAGAGGGTATCTGCACATTTCTAAAGTGACAATTTAAGGACTATTTAATACCTCTAAAATTACAAATTGAACTTTGTCCAAATTGTCAAATATTAAGAGGCAGAAATTGTGAAAATAGTTGCGAGGCGTTGTGAGCATGTAGATCTGCTATTCACAATAGAACCGTGTTATACAAAATGTAATGACTCAACGCTTAGTGCTCGTCAGGGTGGTGGGGTCCCCAGTTAAAATGTGATTATTTTGGGGGGTCACGGCCTGAAAAGCTTGAGAACCACTGGTATACAGCATCTACAGTACAGTAGCATTATCTCCCATCACCCCTCATGTTTTCACACTTCTGTGTGGATCTATAAGTGGAGAGGCGAGGGCTGCTGATACAAGCTCCTCGTGGCCCTCGGCTGTCATTGATAACAACTGTATCTCATTAGCCCTGCTTGTGGGGGCCACGGCACTACACTGGCAGCAGTGACAGTGGGCCATAAACAACATCCTCCCTAGCCTTCCACAATAGGCCGTTCACCAACAAAAGGCGCTCTCGGAGAAAAGGAGGAGAAAAAAAAAGAGAAAGAGGCTTGAACGCAAGCCAACATCTCTATCCGCGTTGCCATGTATGGCAGATGTCTCCGGGAGTAAGCGTGTGACTGTGGGATGGTTCCAGAGCTATACTGCCCATATAGGCAATAATGACACAATACACCCCTGTCTACTGGCATTTGTTATGTCTGTGAGAAATGGGATAGATTGTATACCTACACAATGGTTTTTAGTAGGACGGAATTTGACAAAGAGAGAATAAATGAAATATGTTCGTTTGGTCATTTCAGCCCTAAATGAGTTGGAGAGCATCCAGCCGGTGCGAAAATGTTTTTTTGTACAAATCAATATGGAAATCATTATACAATATTGGTATTTGCAAACCTCTGTAAGAGCTTTCGGTGGATCCGTCTGGCTTCATCTTACATCCAGCTAACATCATCATCTCCTCGCAATCTTCTCCAGCCTGTATCACTCGCATCCTTAACTACATCAACACAGAAAAAATAAAATAAAATAAACCAATGAGGTATGATAAATAAACACTTAAATCCATTCCAACTAGAACACCTGGTGTGTGAGTGTGTGTGCGCGCACGCACGCGCGCACGCACGCACGCACGCACGCACATGCACGCTAACGCTCGTGCGTCTATGAGTGTGCGTGTGCATCAGGTGTATTTTGTTGTGTGCGCACCTGTGCTGTGTTTATTTTTTTATCAACTCTCATTTGAACCAAGTAACAATTTGACAAACGAAAAATACAATATTCTCTGTCGGTTACACTGAACAACAAATGCTCCTCTGGTCTATGAAAACATATTAGCACCACTTATTGTAAGACTGGCAGTGCATTTACACCGATACCGCGTGTGACAACACCGATCGCAGAGGGAAACATCTATAGTTAGATGTATATTACGCGATAGTATTCCATCAAATTCACAAAACAATACCCGCCTAATGACCACACATTTAACCCATTTAAGCCTAGGATTATTGACTGCTTTAACTACTGAAAAATAGCAGATATACAAGCTCACAGCGCGGCACCGAGTGCCGCGCTGCGAGCTTGTAGATCTGCTATTTTTGAAAAATCATGATTTTTTCTTTGCAAGTCTTTGAATATATCTATTTAAAAGCGAACATTTGTAACTCAAATATTTGCTTCTGGGGGGTCCCTGGAACAACATATTTTGAGATGGGAGTCCGTGGCCAAATACCTGCACTTTTGGGGGTCCTTGACAAGAAACAGTTTGAGAACCACTGATTTAGAGGAAGGATTTAGAAGTCGGGTCAAAGATTGGGTCAAAGATATTCATAGACTTGCACACACTTTCACGATTTTTCAAAAATAGCAGATCTACAAGCTCGCAGCGCGGCACTCGGTGCCGCGCTGTGAGCTTGTATATCTGCTATTTTTCAGTAGTTAAAGCATAACATAATGGTTAAAGTGGTTAAAATCTAATGCGACTCGGGCGCGTTCCAGGTATTTGAGTGTTAAACACATCTCAGTTAACAGCATGAGCCATTATGGAGAGGCGAACAAATCAATCATTAGCAAGTCTGGCACTCGTGGTCTTATTAGAAAATCATATAGATTAAATGTTAATCATAGCTAACTCTATACCGATGGGGGACTGCCAACATGACAGATGGACAATTAATGAGAAGAACGGAGGGATCTTAGTCTATCCACGAACATGGAGATGCAACAACCAACACAACGTCACTCTTGGCCTCCCAAAGCACTTGCACAGAGAAATCTAAATTGGTATTCGGCTCAGAAACGAGGGGAGCTTATCGACATGCACGTGAGGAGTTGTGTCCCACTTAAAGTCAACCTATTGGAGCTCTGCATGAATGTAGAGATGTTATGTGCCCACGAATGGTGTAGTTAGGGGGTCAGCCAGACAGCCACAGGCCTCTGGTGTGACACCAGAGGCCAGTGGTGTCAGGTGTACTGATGATGGCCACTGGAGCTTCTTGTCCTTTGGTTCCCTTATCCTTTTTCTTTTCAGTTTAATTTTCTTTGAAGAAAATGGAACAAAAGACGACTGAATACAAAAATCACACTGAGAAGTTTTGAGATATTTTTGTATATTAAGTGTTAAACACCCATGAACTGCAACTATTGATTAACGGCAGTTATGCCAAAACATCATTTGGGCCACGAGAGATCGGTAAAGAATTGGTAGTAACACCTGTCACACGTATTCAACATCACATATTAGCCTCCGTCTCTCTTACAGATGAATAATTATACTTGTTTAAAAATCTGTCCATTAGTGCTAACCAGATTATGCTGGACATCTGGCTCCGAAAACCTGAAGACTATAATTGGCTGTTTTAATGGCGCGCTTTACCATACACAGGCTATACGCCACATAGATAAGACGAGCGGTGACGTAAGCAAGCGCCCGCATGGCACGTCAATTATGCGATGGATGAAATGAAAGTTGAGGGCGGCATATATAACGGCACACATATGTCCCCACGTGCGGCGCCCACTGACACGTTATTGGCGCGGCGTTTTCATCAGGTCCCCGATAACATATGTTCGGAGCTCAGGAGGCTCGGGGCAGCGGGGGAATAGCGCGGCGTTTGAAGTCACCTCGCCCCGCGTCAAGGACCAGAGAGGAGTGAGTGGCACAGTTGTGCGGGTGAACGCCGCCTAACCGTTCAAAGGGAACGGTAGGAGGAATCGCTTCGGGGGTGCGTTCCAACATCAAGCGGATGACCCCGGCACTGCTTCCCCGCTACCTTCTGCCACACATCTCTACCCGCGCCGCCGTATGCCCCGCGATTCCCCGAGAGCTAAGGCAGCCCCAGCGCCATCTGGCCTCACTTCGGATTCCCAGGACACACGTTGGGAAAATCCAAACGACGCCACCTCCACGCCATCCCCTCTGCGGTCTCTCCCATCCTCACCTCCTCATGGTGTCACGTCGCTGAGCTCCTCCGTTTCATGGCTTGCCTGAGTGCGTCATCGCCAGCGGAGCAGGGGTCAGTCACTCCCGGTGATCCCGGTTGCCCTTTTCCTGCTTAATCCCCCTGTGAGTGGGATGCAGTTTAGGGGCCCTTTAAGTACAGGGGGAGAAACAAGGGGGGGGGAAAGGGTCAATAGCTTTTAGAGATGAAGGAAACCCTCCACAGAGGGATAACCCCCCATTTAGTAGCATCTCTGTCATTACACACATTATTTTACCATCTTTATAACAGAATATTACAAACTCCATGCTGCTGTCGGATGTGGTGTCATGTCACATACCAGTAGGATTATACAGTCCATATATTTATGACCACCATTCATAGAATGCTGCATGTGTACAGTATGTGTAAATCCATAAAGATTTGCACATTTGTCTAACACACACGCACAGTCGCGCACACACACACACACAGGCGCGCGTGCACGCACACACCCACACAAGCACACAAACCCACACACAAACATACACACTAAATACTCTTGTGAAGACCTTTCACTCTCTGCATACATGCACACGCACACCCACACACACAAAGACCAAAAGGACGGGCTGCTGCTGGAATTCAAGTACTGCAGGGTTAAGCCCAATCTACTGTATACTATACAGTATGTACGGTAATCGTAACGGTGTGTGCGTGTGACCAAGAACAGCCGATCTACAAACTCAACAACGCATCGTGAAGCAATTGTAGATCTGCTACTTTAGGGGGCGCGCGACACCGTCGCACGACCGCCGATTTCACACTCTCTGTGAGTCTGGTTCCCCCGTCCTCCTCCTCCTCTGGGCCTGCTCTCAGCAGGGAACACCATTCCATAATAACCAAAGAATCAAAGTTGGACAGCAGCACCGCTGAGAACCATAAAGGACACACAGCGGAGCGGCCTGGCCATTCATTCATTCATACATTCAGTCATTCATCCAGGCCCCAGAGCGACACGCAGTACAGTAGACCAGATGGACACGGCACATCACCGTGTGACACCTCGAAGACAGCCGCGGCCGCCCGCCCGCCCGCCCGCCCGCATGCCGGCCTGCCTCGGGAAAGATGAAAGTTGCGAGGAGGAGGACGGGAGGCAGGTTGCGTCAAACGGAGACGGATCTGATCAACAACTGCACCGAGATGAAATCAAAGTGGTTGAAGCATGTGGCGCGAGGCATCTGGCGGTCCAGGGAACAGAAGCTCGCGAAGCTGCCAATGCATTTGGAGGAGGGGGGGTGGGGGGAGGGGGGGGAGGACCCCTCCTCCTCCTCCTACTCCTTCCTCTCCTCCTTCTAGCCTCCCCCCCATTCCCCCAAGGCTCAAACCAGGCTAATAGCAGCCACAGTTACAGCTTGCGAGTCAAACCTGAGTAGCTGAACCAAAAGTCACAATGGATTTTATTGGCCTAAGTATATGCTTGGCCTGTCAAGAATGTTTACTCGGTTGGTCTCTGCTGTTCTCACAGTGCCACTAACTAGGAAGAAATACAAGTCTCATTCACCGTAAAATCAAACAAAAAGAAAAACAAAGGTATATTAAAAGAATTTAATGTATTGTGCCAGCCATTCTAAGTGGAAAGGAGAACATTAGTACAATACTATGATTAAACGCCGTCTGTTGAATCTGAGGAGAGAGAAAAGATATCATCTCCGATTATTATAGTGTCTATAACTCCACTTACATCATGAAGGCCTACAGTATATTGTGCAGGTAGAATATGTCACTGCCTTTACAGAACATTCACACAGTTTGTAGAAATACCATAATATACCTCTTCCTCCCACAAAAATGCATTACATCTGAAGCCACACACACACAAACAAATGCAAATGAAATTCATGTAATATTGGTTGGTGCACTGTATCACTGCTCTACATGCAGCGTATCGGCATACATCTGTGAATCAAGTGTAAAAGAGGCCCTCTCTCTCTCTCTCTCTCTCTCTCTCTCTCTCTCTCTCTCTCTCTCTCTGCCCCTCCTGGCATCGATTTTCTTCTCTCTCCACATTTCATACCACTTCCTGCGTAGAAGGCTGAGAAGCCCCCTGATCCCCTAATCTCAGAATGCCAGCTTTCACTCAATGTCATCTGCCAATGAGCTGCATCCAGGCGCCCGCGCTGCCACTGGCACCCGAGCTGCGCCCATCCAGCTTGCGCGTGTTAATACCCACCGTTGCTAGGCTACGACAAGAGGAATCAAATTTTAGGTGGCTTGCACAGCTGTGCTGTACTGTCGTGCACCATGGGATGTGTACATGGCAGCGTTCCCAGTATGCACCTGGATGGAATGAAACAGGAAGCGCTGGCCAAGGCCCGGGCTAATCTACTACTTGAAGGTAGTCGCTACAGTATCGTCACTCCATGCGTTTTTCCTCTGGTAAGAAGTGACTGTCCCAATTATTGCATTCTGCATAAATAGTTTCTGTATATAATGAAGGTTACTGCTACAAAAACTTCTCTTTGTTCCAAATCTACAGACACAAAATGTGGGTTGTTAAATCTAAACCATGGTTTCGTGATCTATTTTATTTTTTATTTTTTGGGGCTTTTATGCCTTTATTGATAGGACTGACTGACAGGAAATGGGGGGAGAGATGGGGAGTGACATGCGGCAAAGGTCGTCCAGATTGGGAATCGAACTGGCGACGCCAGGCATCCATGCCTGTGCGCCTGGACCAGTAGGCCAGCAGGCGCCCATTTTTTTTATTTTTTATCATCTAATCAAACAGGAAATACATTGTTCGATACAGCAACTTTTGCTGTGCACAGCACACTTCTCTTTGAGTTCCCCGTACCCTTAGCATTAATCATATTTACTGTCCTTGTAGAGATCAATAGAACAACAGAGGTATTGGAAACTGGGCGGTAACAACATGGCCTGACACCATAGAGGGGCTTCACCACAACTGAAGCCTCGAGTTTAAATGAGACCGGCTGTTCTAACTGTTAACAATCACACGTCAGACCTTGGAGTGGAATCAATAACTAAACAGTCTTCATCTCCTCTCTTTGTGAAAACCATTTTACACAATGGTGGGAAAAGTACCGTATTCGCATTTCTTAAGAAAAAGTATCCTATGCAATGTAGAAATACTCTGTTACAAGTAAAAGTCCTGTAATAAAAATGTACTTCAGTAAAGGTATCGGCATCAAAATGTAGGCCTATACTGACAATGCAGAATGTTTCACAAGTTTTCAAATGTATAAAACTAGCCCTTACCCGTTCAAAGATATGAGCTCCGAAATGATGTGCAGTGTGTGGGTTATGGGATGTGCACTGTGCACACAGTATATGAGGGATGGAAAGTAACTAACTGGTGCTTGCATGCTAATATGTAGGAGCATCCATGTAAGAAATACCCGTTCCATTTAACGGCTAAAGAGATACTGTGTACCGATCTGCATGATTTTTGGACAACATCTGTAACAGGGCCAGAAACCCCCCCCCCCCCCGCCCGCCCGCCCGTGTTACACACTTGGTTATTTTGGTAGAAATAATTACTCCAGTGTGCAGGTATAAAGGGTTTTACTCTGTAAACACACAACAAATGCACATTTCAGCAACACTGCTGCACGTTGGAAACACTGATCCATTCTTCAAAATAGTACAATAATAATAAATCTCAAATCCTCAAAATAGTCTAAATATCAAAATCAATAAGGTGCATTTCCTGGTTAGCAATCAAATAGCAATAATCAATAATCAACTCTCTTGTATACAGTATCAAAATTCAACCAGTTATCAAATATATCAAACTACTATAATAACAGTACAAAACGTTTTCATCTTGTAAATAAAATAAAGATTCTCCTTGGCATCATAGTAACATTCACATCAAAATAATACTGTTTCCCCAAAAACGAAATATATATAACTGCTGGCTGCTGCATTACATTACCCTGGTACAGTAAGTAGAACCATAATAAAATCGTTTTGCACAACACTGCATTCACATCTCATTCATTCCAGGCTACAGGTGAGCTTCTTTACCCCACTGGACTTCATAGAAAGTATCATAATGAGTAAGCATTTCTAATGTCACCAACATGCATTCCACACACACATTTGCTTCACAGAAACTCCCCTCAGTTTATACTTTCATCTAACATATCCCTCAATTACATTTATATACTTTATCATGTCATTTCTCACCTGTAAACACACAACAAATGCACATTTCAGCAACACTGCTGCACGTTGGAAACACTGATCCATTCTGAAGTGGAAGGACCCCTGCTGTCCCCAATGTGCGTCGCACAGAGTGCAGTTAGCTGCCCAAACGAGTGCCTGTCTAAAATGACGTTATTTCAGTGCAAGACCCAGAATGATAGTGTGTTTAACAACTTCAGTGAATGTACATTATGCAACGTTTTTAACCAGTTCCCAGTATAATATAAACAGCATCCTAATGAAATGAAATACAATAAAATAATGAAATATGGGGGGTATAAATGAAATACAATAAAATAATCATGTACTGTATCTCTAGTCCCAAATTAATCATGTATCTCACACTCTCCCCTCCAAAACAAATGTCGTCCCGACATTCTGTATGTCCCAGAACACTCATGTCTTCAACAGGTGAGTATAGTCACAGATACCAGGAGTCAGTGTTCATCTTCAAGGATACCCTTCTGCTCAAAGTCAGTATTTCCACATCACAGTTATCTCCCAGTTCCACGTGATGTGTCCACAGCTGATATCATCGTGCACTATGAATATCTGCTATTGTTCTCCGCTCAGTAGCGGGAAATGTGTATCCCCACTGATAGGTTATTACCTTTTTCCTGTGCTATAACTCAATAGTGACCAACATTTTATGTCATTCTACCATGTACTCAACACATGTAGTAAATGTCACTAATCGTAAGTGTCTGGTATTCAAAAAATAAACAAAACAAATACATTTCACACACTTAACACTTAGGCCTACTTTAACTTTTGCTCTTACTGAAACTTAAGCAAAACAGTAAACATCTCTGGACTACAATCTAAACTTCACTTGTGTCTGGGAGTGATGCTGGGCTGTCCCAGTGAGTCATAAGTGAGTGTCTTAGTGGGGTATCTGTTTCTGAAAGGATACTTTCTGGTAGCAGTAGACGATGGCTCTGCGTCGCTGTGGTCATCTGCTTCACCCGACTCTCCAGCCTCTGGTCCCGCTGCCTCTGCATTCTCCCCCTCTGGCTCCACTACCTCTGGCTCATCACGTTCGGCCTCTGGCTCCAACCCGTCATCCTCCTCCTCGTCCTGACGCTGGTCTCCCTCGTCTGGATCAGGCTCTGGATCGGCTGGCTCCAACCCGTCATCCTCCTCCTCGTCCTGACGCTGGTTTCCCTCGTCTGGGTCGGGCTCTGGATCGGCTGTCACCGGCTGTGGCATGAACTCCTCTGCTTCCACTCTCAACTTGCTGCTTGACTGGTCATATCTTCCTGTTGATGGAGCGCTGATGCCTCTCCAGTCATTTTCCTCATCCTCAGAGCTGCTTTGGTGATCTTGCTGCTGTAGCTTCTCTTGGCGTCTATCTCTGTGCTTGCTTTTGGACTTGCTCTTTCCTGCTTTAGGTGTCTCAGGTTGGCTTTGCTCGACTGGGAGAAAGTCACAAGGCAGAAGTAGGTTTCTGTGGAGGACTCTAGTTCGGCCTGGGCCTCTCTCTGGCCTCACCTCGTAGACTGGGCTGTCTTCGTGCTTTCTCTCTGTCACTATGTGGACCTGGTCCTCCCAGAAGGGTCTCAGCTTCCCTGGACCACCTCTCTCAGAGAGGTTACGTATGAGGACTCTGCATCCTGGATATAAGTCTGCTCCATAGCTCTTCTGGTTATAATGCTCCTTAGCTCTGTCTCTCTCGCCTTGTGCTGTCTTCGAAGCCAGGCGATAGGCCTCCTCCATGCGTCTTCTCCACTTGGCTGCATACTCGCTGTGTGATCCGCTCTGGTCACTCGGCTTGAGACCAAACATAATGTCCACAGGGAGTCTCGGGTTTCTGCCGAACAGGAGATAATACGGTGCATAACCCGTAGCTTCACTGCGCGTACAGTTATACGCGTGAACGACCTTCGCCAGGGAACTCTTCCAGTCAGCTTTTGCATCTTCTGTCAGGTTTCGAAGCATGGAGAGCAAGGTTCTGTTAAATCTCTCCACCTGCCCATTCCCTTGCGGGTGATAAGGCGTGGTGCGTGAGCCTTGGATACCGCAGTAGGCTTCCAAGTTGGCAAACAGCTTATTCTGGAACTCCGCCCCTTGGTCATGGTGTAATTTGCCGAAAAATCCAAATTTGAGCACGAAGTCACCGAAGATCTTCTCAGCAGCTGTCTTCGCTGATTTGTTGGTACAGGCGTAGGCTTGAGCAAAGCGAGTATAGTGATCCATGACCACTAGAATGTACTCGTATCCTCCTTTGCATTTCTCAAGGTGGAGAAAGTCAATTGACACCATTTCAAAAGGATACGTAGTAACTATACTCTTCAGTGGTGCTCTGGTTGGTCTATTGGGTCGCTTACTCTTTATGCAACTGCAGACCTTGGTGATGTAATGCTCAATGTCTCGTTGCATGTGTGGCCAGTAGAAGCGGTTGCGGACCAGATGCAGGGTCCGTTCAACACCAAGGTGCCCCATTTCCTCATGCAGTTCTCTGTAGATTAATGGGTAGAACTTACTGGGTAGCACTAGCTGAGATCGTGTGGCTGTTTTTCTGAACAGGACTCCATCTTCATCCATGTAGAGTCTGCTCTTCTCCCGCATTAGTGCTGCTACGTCGTCCTGGTGTTCTTGCCGTTTTACACTGGGCCACTGCTTAGTCATGACACATTCTCTTACTCTTTTGATGACTGGGTCGTCCTCCTGTGCCTTTTTCATCTCTCTGGGAGAAATCTCTGTGACAGGAGATGTCACTTGATCCTCTGTCTCTGCACACGCTGTGGCGATAGTGAGTGGGCACATCCAGGGTTGTTGCTCTTGCTCCTGTATGGATACTGCATGTGTGACACTGCTTATCACTTCAGGCTGTAACTCTCGTGAGCATTCTTGCATGTACTTCTCCATGTCTAGTGGCATTCGTGACAGGCCATCCGCGTCTCCGTTAAGTTTTCCTGGCCGATAGCGGATGCAGAAATTGAAGTCTGCCAGCTCTGCCACCCAGCGGTGTGTCGTTGCATTCAGCTTGGCTGTTGTCAGGACATACGTCAACGGGTTGTTATCTGTGTAGACGACAAAAGATGGTGCATAATAGAGATATTCTCTAAACCGTTCACATATTGCCCACTTCATGGCCAAGAATTCAAGCTTTCCCGAGTGGAGATGGTAATTCTTCTCAGGGTCTGTAAGAGTTCTTGAGCCATATGCGATGACAACAAGCTTGCCTTGCTGTTTCTGGTACAGTACGGCACCCAGTCCTTCCTGAGACGCATCACAGTGCATTACGAAAGGGTCTTCGAACTGTGGGTATCCCAGGATGGGTGGGTGTAAGAGGAACTCTATCAGGCAACACAGGACCTCTTGGTGCTCTGCCGTCCAGGTGATGGACTTACTGGATGGTGCCTGATCTGATTTCATCCGTCCTCCCGTCTTGCTCTTTCCTTTCCCCTTGGGCTTTTTGTCTGGTGTTCTCTCAACCACTAGCAGGCTGTACAGTGGCTTGGCAATGCGGGAGAAGTTGGGAATGTACTGTCTGTAGTAGGATAAAAATCCCAGTAGTCTTCTTAGGTCTCCCACAGTTGCAAGTGTCCTGTCCTTCAGAGCTTGCACTGGTGCTAACTCAGCAGGATCCATTGTGTAGCCTTCCTTTGACACAATCTTGCCCAGGAACTTTACGCTGTCTTTGAACACGTCGCACTTCCGTGGCGTCAGCTTGACTCCATGCTGCTGGTAGCGTTGTAAGACTGCCCGCAGGTCATGCAGGTGGTCCTCGAACGTGCGACTGTGAACAAGATTGTCGTCGAGGTACGGCTGACATGACTCATCCCTGAGTCCCACCAGGCATTCTTCCATGCTTCGTTGGAATTCTGCTGGGGCTGAGGACAGTCCAAAGGGGATCCGCACCCATTCATATAGACCCCAGGGTGTAATAAAAGCTGTGAGTGGTTGACTGCTCTCTTCCATGTAGCCCTGGTGATATGCCTTCCCCTGGTCGAGGATGGAGAAGAAGGCACTTCCTGTTAAGCTGTTCAGCATGTCTTGCACACGGGGGATGGGGTGACGGTCTGGGATGGACTTCCGGTTTAGCTCCCGATAATCGCAGCATAGCCGGAGGCTACCATCCTTCTTGCGCACACAGACGATGGGCGAGGAGTAATGAGATCTAGATTTCTTTATCCATCCTTTGTTCAATAAATCTTCAAGATACTCCTTGACTTCTTTGTGTAAAGGCTTGGGCACTGATGTGTAGGTGCGCTTGACAGGGGTGGTGTCATGCAGTCTTATTTTGAGCTCGAGGGAGGGGATGCTCCCCACATCATCATCGTTTCTGGAAAACGCACCACTCTCCTCTCTCAGCAGTTGTTTCACCATCCTCTGCTTCTCTGGTGACAGGTGGTCAACGGAAACTGGGGGGTCCCACCCGCCTCCATCTTTGTACGCCACAGCCACATCACCTCTCTTCTCGTCTGTGTGTGTCGGTGTAGTCCTTTCCATCAGCACATCCCCTGAGCTCTGTTTCACATCGACTGGTCTTGCATCTGCAGGATATAAAGCTTTAATCTTCTGGACCTGGCCCAGCTCTGTACGGGGGTTGAGAGTGATGTCATAACAGGTGTCGTTGGTCACTGGGATTGAGACTCTGGACCAGGCTCCTCTCTGCAGGCTAATGATGGTTTCGGTGATGTTCAGACCATCAGGCCATCTTGCACTCTCATCAGGCTCGAATACTACTTCCTGTTTAGTGGGAAGGGGGCTTGTTCGCACACAGCACTTGACCTCCTTCGTCTTGCCAGCTGGTATGACTGCATGATGTCGTCCGACTCTGACCACTCCTTCTCTGGTGTCGGCGTCGCTGGTTCGGAGTAGCTGTGTCAGCACTTCTATTCTGTTACAGTCAATGGAGAAAGATTCACTCAGTGCTTTGGTGGTGACGTCAGGCTGTTTCTCCATTCCACACTTTACTAGTTCTTCGATCACATTGTAGCCAATTATGGGCTCTGCTGGTACTCTTGGGTCACGGGCAATGAGCACAGGCACACACAGTTCTGGGTTTAAGGTGTCACCTGATTTTAGCTGGAACTTCACTTCCACCCAACCTGCGAAGGGTATGGCTGTTTGGTTCACTGCCTTTCCCAGCACTGTGCCCGATTCCAGGAGTTCATCGATGCTGCGTACTGTTGTGTGTGGTAGGTGATTTCTTCTCCATTTCTCACTTATCATGCTCACTTGTGACCCGGTGTCCCAAATGGCTTGTGTTGTGACCCCATTGAAGGAACAGTCCACCATACACTTTTTCCCAATGAGGCTCAGCAATTTTGAATGACGCTGTGTGGAGAGGTGACCCACATAGGTGGCGCCGTCCTCTTCTGCTGACCCCCATGGCTCCGACTCCGATGACTCCATATCCTCTAGCTGTCTGATCCGTTCACACAGCAGCTTATGCACATCTTCACTCTGCTCGTTTTGGCTTGGGGAGGATGCATTTAGTGGCATGACAGTGTGGCCTGAAACAGCTGCTTCATCAGGGTGGCCTGGTGGCTTGCGTGGACCTCTGCAGCCCCTCGAGACATGACCGGATTGGCCACACTTGAAACAGTGTTCACAGCGATCGCCCACCCCACTGTCTTGACAGGCTTTACACCCTCTCCTTCCATTCCACCTAGGCGCACTGGGAGCCGCTGGTGAGCTGTGCATGCTTTTTCTCATCTCCTCCATTTCTTGTTTCAGTTGTTTTACTAATTCATACAGTTCAGTGTCCCTCTCACTCGTTGCTGCAGTCACTTTACGCCCTCTGGTGTTCTTTGCTGCAACTGCGTGTTCTTGGACCTCTGGAGCCTCTGCGCTGTCATGGCTCTGCTGATGAATTCCCACTTCCGTCTGCATCTCATGTACTTTTGTTATTTTACTGCTTGTATTCTTTTTCAGCTTATTTTTCCGTTCCAAATCAGCACTGGCTGCGTCATTCATCTTCTCAATGAGGGTTTCATCTGTGACGGTCAGATCATCAAGACAAGCCTTTAGTTGGAACTTGATATTGTCACTGATGAGCCCTGTGCTGATTGACCTCAGGAACCTGCGGTGTATGAGTTCTGGGCTGTACCGCTCATCTGTCCCTGGTTCCTTACCAGCTAGCAGTAGTCTTTCTTTTAACTCCATTGCTCTGAACAGAAAGTTTTGTGGTGATTCATGGCTGTCCTGTGTGATGTTCACCAGCCGGTGATACAGGTCAGTTGAGCTCTCTTCCTTGAAGTGCCCTTTGAGAATTGTTTTCAGTTGGGAGAGAGTGAGGTCGCTTTTAATTTCCAGCATGTCCCTGATGCTGAGGCCTGGACTGATGGCTTTTACTACGGCTTCAGTAATTTCAGCTTCACAGTGTCCCTTGTTGAGGCCCATATCAATTTGATGCATCAGGTTTGTGAATGAAAGTTTCTCTTTTTGACCCCTCTCCCCGATCTGTCCATGAATCCTGAACTCTCTCCTTATTGTGACTTCAGGCAGTCTGTTTAGTGGTGGCTGCTGCCCTCCATGGTGAGCTGTAGGCTGAATGGGTGGCTGCTGCACCACACCTGGAGGCTGACTTGTTTTGTTTTTTTCTACTTTCTCACTCAGGCGCTTTATTTCTTCACTGAGATCTCTTGTAGATGACTGAAAAGTCAACTGCATGCCTGCGTATCGTTCCTGGAGACTGGCAAGTTCAGTAGCGTCTTTGTCCGGTTCTGCTGACTGTCCTTGCTCCATCTCCTTTATTATCTTTAGCAGCTTAGTTAGGCAAAACTTTGCAACATCTTTATCTTCTTCATCAATACAAGTGTCAATAGATTCATTGATACGGCGGAGTAACACGTGCCTCTTCGTTTCTTTTTCAAATGACACTTTAATTTCAGTGGCCACTGTCTGTAACTGCTCCACACCCAGGTCTAATAGCTTCTCACCAACCTGGTCTTGCAATTCTTCCAGCGCCATCTTCTCTTTAGTGTCCTGTCACGTCCACGTCGAAGCACTACTCCACTCCTGGGCTGGCTCGCCAAGTTTTGTTACACACTTGGTTATTTTGGTAGAAATAATTACTCCAGTGTGCAGGTATAAAGGGTTTTACTCTGTAAACACACAACAAATGCACATTTCAGCAACACTGCTGCACGTTGGAAACACTGATCCATTCTTCAAAATAGTACAATAATAATAAATCTCAAATCCTCAAAATAGTCTAAATATCAAAATCAATAAGGTGCATTTCCTGGTTAGCAATCAAATAGCAATAATCAATAATCAACTCTCTTGTATACAGTATCAAAATTCAACCAGTTATCAAATATATCAAACTACTATAATAACAGTACAAAACGTTTTCATCTTGTAAATAAAATAAAGATTCTCCTTGGCATCATAGTAACATTCACATCAAAATAATACTGTTTCCCCAAAAACGAAATATATATAACTGCTGGCTGCTGCATTACATTACCCTGGTACAGTAAGTAGAACCATAATAAAATCGTTTTGCACAACACTGCATTCACATCTCATTCATTCCAGGCTACAGGTGAGCTTCTTTACCCCACTGGACTTCATAGAAAGTATCATAATGAGTAAGCATTTCTAATGTCACCAACATGCATTCCACACACACATTTGCTTCACAGAAACTCCCCTCAGTTTATACTTTCATCTAACATATCCCTCAATTACATTTATATACTTTATCATGTCATTTCTCACCTGTAAACACACAACAAATGCACATTTCAGCAACACTGCTGCACGTTGGAAACACTGATCCATTCTGAAGTGGAAGGACCCCTGCTGTCCCCAATGTGCGTCGCACAGAGTGCAGTTAGCTGCCCAAACGAGTGCCTGTCTAAAATGACGTTATTTCAGTGCAAGACCCAGAATGATAGTGTGTTTAACAACTTCAGTGAATGTACATTATGCAACGTTTTTAACCAGTTCCCAGTATAATATAAACAGCATCCTAATGAAATGAAATACAATAAAATAATGAAATATGGGGGGTATAAATGAAATACAATAAAATAATCATGTACTGTATCTCTAGTCCCAAATTAATCATGTATCTCACACCCGCACACACACACACACACACTCCCCCCCCCCCCCCCCCCGTGTGTGTGTGTGTGTGTGTGTGTGTGTGTGTGTGTGTGGGTTTGTGTGTGATTGTGCATGGCCTGAACAACAGCGCCCCTCCCTTAACATGTGTGGTCACAAAAGGTACTGTAGGCTAAATAGATATAGATACACCATAAAAATGCTAATATACAGCATACGATTTGTGAAAGTGACAAACGGGCTTCACAGTTATGTCAGGTGTGTTCATATGCTGATGGTGATGCGATTTCAGATCAATTGCTCCAGCCACCGAGGAGAAACGCTGTGACAGACAGACAGACACTCACTCACTCACTCACTCACTCAGACATTCGCAAAATTATAGTATAGATATATTCCAAATATTTTGAAAATAGCAGATCTACAAGCTCATATTGTGAGCTACATTGTGAGCTTGTAGCAAATGTATCAAATGCCTGAAAGGTAATCTAATCTAAATCTACAAATTAACTAGTAACTAAGGTTTTCTAATAATTGTAATGAGTAAAAGTACAATATTTGCCTCTGAGATGCAGTGGAAGTACTGAACACTGGGACTACTCCAGTAAAGTAAAACATACCTCAAACGTGTACTTGAGTAAATGTACTTAATTACTTTACACCACTGCTAAACAGTCTTCAATTCATCTCCCTCTGTGAAAACCATTGTACATGTACCAAACAGAGTCCTATATAAAACCATTGTACATGTACCAAACAGAGTCCTATATAAAACCATTGTACATGTACCAAACAGAGTCCTATATAAAACCATTGTACATGTACCAAACAGAGTCCTATATAAAACCATTACTGTACATGCACCAAACAGAGTCCTATATAAAACCATTGTACATGTACCAAACAGAGTCCTATCCTATATAAAACCATTGTACATGTACCAAACAGAGTCCTATATACCTGTACTTTGAAATAAAGAGCCATGAGAGAGTGGGCTCAGGTGTAGCTCCCTCTGTCTACAATACATCCACTTCATATGTAGCTCAGGTGAGTTGAATTATTTGAATGCAATCTTGAAATGAAATATAGGCCTAGATTTACAGTGGATCTCATTAAAGGCCAGACCATTGCACTCTCACCCTTAAGCTCTGACTGCTGTCTCACCTATGGGATTAGGATTGCTTAATTCTGGGAAATATTCAAGGTAACTAACTATGAATTACGAAGCTGTAGTTAGGAATTACAGTAATTGGAATAAAATAGATATATCTAGGGCTTATTTTCTCTGTACATGTCATATGCAGATAGAAACAAGTCCATTGATTGATTACATACAATGTGTCAAATATGCCATGTGTTGAGTTAGCCATCTAGCAAAGGAAGCATATTATCTTCTATGGAGAAAAGGACTTTGAAAATGAAATTGAGTCAACAATGTGGGCTGTGTGTAGATATGCCTATGTGGGCTGTGGTTAAATTATACAATAAATGTTTTAGTAAAGAATGAAGGGAAACAGAGGAATTAAAAATCATAATTAATGGCCCCTGCGAGGACTGAGTCCGCCTTTCGTGAACTTCGTGTTGTCTATTCAATTTGAAAACAGGCTTGTACGTTGTGAGTCTGTCTGGTCAATATGTGAAAACAAATTAACATGGCCTACACGTTTGTAAGAGCTAGGTTACCTTTCTGTGTTGCTCCAACTCATTTTGGAAGGTCTGTGCCGTGTGCAGCAAGCCGAAGATGCATCAACAGCTCCCACTTGACACCTCCTCCTCCAGCCAGTGTGCAGCTGTTGGTGCGTTTGATGACGTGACCGGAGTCCACTGAGCGCACAGCCAAACTAGAAGGTACGAAAAAAGAAAAGAAAAATAAACTAGCAGGCCAGGTAGCCTCCATGTGAACAAGTTACAGACGTGTAGCCCTACTTTTCTTGACTTATAGTTCAATTAAAGGTATTATGTTGTTAACACCAAAGTATCACATCTACATTTAGGCCTAATGGCCTATATAGGCAACTTTCACACTCACAGGTGTTATCAATCAATGATAATACCTGGAGAAGCTTTCCAACATGCAAAATAGCAGCAGCACTGCAGCAAACACCTTGCTGAATGGAACAGCTTTAATTAGTAGGCTATTAGTCCAGTCATTTTAGGGTTAGACCCGGAACAAATTGCAATAGTAGCAAACTCAACTGATTCTGTATCCTCATTATGTCCTTAGTGAGGGAAAAAAAGTCCCAAGAAATCCCACCGGGGCAAAGTTTTGAAAACGACCTATCTACCTTCACTTACTATACACTACAATATAAAGGAAAAAATGACTGGAAAAAAATCTGCTTTAAGTGGGATGTGAGGGGTCTAACTAGGGGTTTGTCATCATGCTGAATCCATTGCAGGCATTTGTTTTGCACAAAAAACATTCTGTGGGCTAGAAATGGCCTTAGAAAACAATACACGTATGGGTGCGTTTTCATGTTAGTCGGAGGCCTTAGGGTTTTTTTTTTCTCGTGCTAATCAGTCTAAAAGTTCAAAATTTTGCACAGATGTAGTTCAGGGCATGCTCTAATGATTTAGCTAGGGCGCCCGAGTCTGCAACATTCGGGGTCGCCACAGCGGCCAAATCAAGTTGGGCTCCCATCGACTTTAGTGATGAAAAGTGATGAGTCATCACTTTTCAGAGTTTTGTTGGTGCTGTGGCGACCCCGAAGGTCGCAGACTCGGGCGCCCTAGCTAAATCATTAGAGCATGCCCTGAGCTACATCTGTGCAAAATTTTGAACTTTTAGACTGATTAGCACGAGAAAAAAAAAACCCTAAGGCCTCCGACTAACATGAAAACGCACCCATACGTGTATTGTTTTCTAAGGCCATTTCTAGCCCACAGAATGTTTTTTGTGCAAAACAAATGCCTGCAATGGATTCAGCATGATGACAAACCCCTAGTTAGACCCCTCACATCCCACTTAAAGCAGATTTCTTCTCAGTCATTTTTTCCTTCACCTCTCGCCCATATTTGGTCATATAGTACGCATTGCCTCATTGCCTCCCGTACATATAAGCCTAAAAAGGCCCCTTTCCCGTACTATTCAGCCGAGAATCTCCCCCATTCATAAAGAATCAAAAAAAAGCCGAGCAGCCAATCAAATGGCTGGCCGTCATCCACGTTGGTTTGGACTATAATAATAATAATAATAAAATGGCCTGGGACTGTATTTTTATGGCACTTTTATAGTGTTTTTCCAAGTGCTCAAAGCACTATATTATTGTGCTATAATAGATGTTGACAGAATGTCTTTACACAACCTGATTCACGCTGATATCGCTTTTGTTGTTGTTTTTTTTATTATATATATATTTAACAAGGAAGTCCCGCCTACTGCAGTGCATCCGGTTTACTCCCGTTGCACTTCCTTTCACTTTCACCCATAGAGTATGCTTACACCACCGTCCCACTTGCAAAAGGCGTGCTGTTTCCGTGATCCGCTCTAGACCGGATGGTCAAAGTGTTTGTTTACACACTGCTGCAGGCTCACGCTGTGTGGGCTCACGTGGATTGTTGTTGACCGTGTCGCTGTTATGGATAAATGAAGGATATCTAGCGAGGCATTCAGGTAAGATCCTAACTCTATGGGTAAGATACAATAAAGGCATCATATAGAAAAACGCAATGGGGGTTTATTGTTAACATCTTAGGCTGTTCTGGTAGGTCTGTAATCTTTATTTTATTCATTGCAACAACATTAAGCTAAAGGTTTAGCTAACGTAGCTAACAACAACAGACACCTTAGCTGAGAGAGAGATGAAGCAGGGACCCCCTTTAGCTGAGTGATGAAGCAGGGACCCCTTAGCTGAGAGAGATGAAGCAGGGACCCCTTAGCTGAGAGAGAGAGAGAGAGAGATAAAGCAGGGACCCCTTAACTGAGACAGAAAGCTAAAGGTTTAGCTAACGTAGCTAACAACAACAGACCCCTTAGCTGACTGAGAGAGAGATGGAGCAGGGACCCCTTTAGCTGAGTGATGAAGCAGGGACCCCTTAGCTGAGAGAGATGAAGCAGGGACCCCTTTAGCTGAGTGATGAAGCAGGGACCCCTTTAGCTGAGTGATGAAGCAGGGACCCCTAAGCTGAGAGAGATGAAGCAGGGACCTCTTTAGCTGAGTGATGAAGCAGGGACCCCTTTAGCTGAGTGATGAAGCAGGGACCCCTTTAGCTGAGTGATGAAGCAGGGACCCCTTTAGCTGAGTGATGAAGCAGGGACCCCTAAGCTGAGAGAGATGAAGCAGGGACCCCTTTAGCTGAGTGATGAAGCAGGGACCCCTTTAGCTGAGTGATGAAGCAGGGACCCCTTTAGCTGAGTGATGAAGCAGGGACCCCTTTAGCTGAGAGAGATGAAGCAGGGACCCCTTTAGCTGAGTGATGAAGCAGGGACCCCTTAGCTGAGAGAGATGAAGCAGGGACCCCTTTAGCTGAGTGATGAAGCAGGGACCCCTAAGCTGAGAGAGATGAAGCAGGGACCCCTTTAGCTGAGTGATGAAGCAGGGACCCCTAAGCTGAGAGAGATGAAGCAGGGACCCCTTTAGCTGAGTGATGAAGCAGGGACCCCTTTAGCTGAGTGATGAAGCAGGGACCCCTAAGCTGAGAGAGATGAAGCAGGGACCCCTTTAGCTGAGTGATGAAGCAGGGACCCCTTTAGCTGAGTGATGAAGCAGGGACCCCTAAGCTGAGAGAGATGAAGCAGGGACCCCTTTAGCTGAGTGATGAAGCAGGGACCCCTTTAGCTGAGTGATGAAGCAGGGACCCCTGAGCTGAGAGAGATGAAGCAGGGACCCCTTTAGCTGAGTGATGAAGCAGGGACCCCTTTAGCTGAGTGATGAAGCAGGGACCCCTTTAGCTGAGTGATGAAGCAGGGACCCCTTAGCTGAGAGAGATGAAGCAGGGACCCCTTTAGCTGAGTGATGAAGCAGGGACCCCTTAGCTGAGAGAGAGAGAGAGAGAGAGATGAAGCAGGGACCCCCCCTCTCTCAGATAAGGGGTCCCTGCTAGGTGTCCCTGCTTTTGAGAGACATGAAGCAGGGACCCCTTAGCTGAGAGAGAGATGAAGCAGGGACCCCTTAGCGGAGACAGATGAAGCAGGGACCCCACCCTTAGCTGAGAGACAGATGAAGCAGGGACCCCCACTACATAGAGACATTCATGGATTTATATTTAAAAGTAACTTTTATTCCCCCCCTGGAGCCAGGGTATGGCAGCTGCCTACCCCTGCCTTACCCAATTGACGCCCCTGAGAGTGTAGTGCCCACCCAGGATTACATTAGATCAGGGGTCTTCAACAGGGGGTCTGGGACCCCTAGGGGGTCCTCAGAGTTACTACAGGGGGTCCTCCAAATCTTCCAATCCTTTTTATATTAACAACTTGAGACCTAGTGTATATATTCTGAGAACTGTAGCCAAAAATAACAGATCTACAAGCTCACAACGTCTCGCCCTGCGAGGCGTTGTGAGCTTGTAGATCGGCTATTTTCGGCAAAGAGGTTTGGTGTAGAGGGGGAAAAGAGCATACTAAGTACAGAGTGAAAGGTCAAGTTTATTTAGTATTGACGGCACAAGTTGTTAAATATCTGACAACACACATTGACATGAATCCAAAATACACTGATGCTGTCAAACAATGAAACCATATGGAATCTATGAAAAGGCTTTGGGGGTCCCTGCTTCATCTCTCTCTCAACTAAGGGGTCCTTGGCCTGAAAACGTTGAAGACCCCTGCATTAGCTAATTGACACTGGGCGGAAAAATGGGCTACCAAAAAAAATAAAAAATAAATGCTTGTTTTGTTGGAAAAAAATTAAAATAAACAGCATTTATTTCTCGCCTCGCAGCTGCACACTGACATGGACGGCGGTGAAGTACACGCTGTCTGGCGAAGGAGCCGGCTCCCTCTTCACCATCGACCAGACGATGGGACATCCATGCCTTAAGGAGCCTGGACAGGGAGGAGAAGCCTTACTACACGCTCCGCGCCCAGGTCGTCGACATCGACACCAGCAGGCCCCTGGAGCCCGAGTCGGAGTTCGTCATCAAGGTCCAGGACATCAACAACAACGCGCCCAAGTTTCTGGAGGGGCCATACACCGCCAGTGTCCCGGAGATGTCACCCTTAGGTGAGTGCGCGTGAGGTCACTGTGTTATAGATATCTTATCTACTGCATTGTACAGGGGTTTTCAAAGTGAGTGACGCGACGGCAGTCCAGGGCTGCCGCGAGATAATATGATAATATTTGGAATTTATTTGGACACTTGGCTATTATCTCAACGTTTCCTCGCAACATAATCACTAAAATATCGTTGTGTGCTTGTAGATCTGCTGTTTTCACTATTTTAGTAGTACATTTTATAGACGATAAATACAAACGGTTTTGGACATACAAGGTTTCCACCCGACAACGGCGATATGCTATAAATATAAGGTGCTGGGACTGAAAATTATAATGTAGGGGTGCCTCGAATATTTATGGGTTGCCCCACTGCCCTGAGACAAAAAAGTTTGGGAACCCCTGGCATAGTACTGTGTTCTATCCGTCTGTTATTCAATGTTACATGAGATACATTAAGGTTTCCTGTGCAAATAAGCCGAAAAGCTTACTAGGATCTCCTTTTAGTTGACAATAAAGATTCAATTCACCCTTTAGTAGACTGACTTTCAGATATACATAGCAATGCAGATATAATAGCAGATATGCAAGCTTGCAGAGCGGCACTTGTAGATCTGCTATTTTTGAAAAATCGTGAAGTCTTTGAAATCCTTCCCCAAAACTCTGAGAGTGCACAAATGGAACCAAATGGACCCTTACAGGTCTGTAACTTTGACAGTGTTCAAATGGAACCAAATGGATTTGGTTCCATTTGTACTTTGTCAAAGTTAAGGGGAGATCTTCTATAGGCACGAGAGGACCCCAATCAATGCAAACATGTCGTTGTACTGGTGAGCTCCAACTGTCGTCATACTGGTCAGGTTCCAGCGGTTGAACTTGTTTTTTTTGCATTTCTTGTTTTTGAAAAAATGTTTAGTGTGAACTTAATTCCAGTCTCATACATTCACATAGGTTGACGGAGGAGGGCCGGGATTCCGTCGTCTGCACCTGAAACACGAGAGCATAGCTGGAACAACCTGGAGAGCCTCCGCTAAGACGCTGCCAATATCCACTCAGTGCCCTGCCCTCAGTATCATAACTGGATGCCTGAAGCCTACCCTAGTGTCCCCTCTTGCCAGTCCTCGCGGGAGTAGCCCCGGCCGGGCCGTCCTGAGATGCTGGCATGGCTACGCCACAACGAGTTGGAACTCTGACGTTACACGAAAAAGAAGATGGAATATACAAGGCGATGCATGGCCAAGGTTGAACGGATTGTGGATTGTCTGTAAAGCCCGTATCATAGTCGGCTCAAAAAGACTCGAAAAGACTACACCGCGGTGTAAACACCTTCCACCGCGGTGTAGTCTTTTCGAGTCTTTTTGAGTCATGAAACTACAACGTTACATCATTCCTCACGGTGGAGAGCTTTCCACCGTGAGTCCCAACACATCTCTCTGTTTTTACTATCAGACAGACAGGCTCTACACCCCGTTCACTGATTGGTCGACCTGAACCGGTGTAGACGGGGTAAAGGACTTCACCGTGGGCCGTGACTATGATAGCCTGCACTTATTTTCTGACTTAATCTTAGTTGAAATATGACCATATAAGTTCATATTCTGGGACATATCTAACTAAACTCAGCTCCAAAAGAAAGGAAGCTTGACTTCGGTCCATTATATCTCCCCTTTAATAATACCAAATTGTATATTGCTTTATATCATTTTTATCGATGATTTGTCATCGGTGCAGCTTGTAAGCATCGGGCATTTGAGGCATGAGCTACACAGCCTAACGTGTGGGTAGCGCCGACCAAAGATTTGCCAAAATGGCTTGCAATACTGTTCTGCTGGCATTGTCTGTCTGTCTGTCTGTCTGTCTGTCTGTCTGTCTGTCTGTCTGTCTGTCTGTCTGTCTGTCTGTCTGTCTGTCTGCAATCTGCATGTCTGTCTGTGTGACTGACAGTTTGTAAACCGTCCATTTGGTTCCATTTGTATGCTGTCAAAGTTACAGACATGTACTGTAAGGGTCAATTAATAAAGGAACCTATAGAGTCACTGTAATACACTTTGAGAACCACTGATATACAATGTTTTCTTTTTTTTAACCTTGGAAGAGGAAACAAGACAATATGATATGAGACTACTAAGGCTTGAGTGTTTATATAAACAGCCAGATGTTTAAATGTTTAAATGAAAACTATAATTGATGATTTCAAATTGTAATTCTGGTATGACAGTTGATACTGTATTTCTGTGAACACTGACTGACTGTACTATGTTTTCAATAAAAAATGATTCCCATCATTTGTGTTTTAGTTACGATTCTACATGCCTGCTTCTAATTATACAGTAATAACACTATTATACACACAAAGCACAAAAAAGATAATTATTGATAATGGCTTTATATGTATACTATTTTGATAGAATACTGATGTTTTAACTATAGCATACTGGTCCAATATGGCACTCTTTTATCTCTGTGTTATTATCTTCCACTGTAATACATACAGTATTACAACCATGAGTCCAATAGGACCCACATAACTATGAGGAAGATATTATATTATGGTTTAGCTGTCTGTCTGTCTGTCTGTCTGTCTGTCTGTCTGTCATTATGTCACCCACAATATAGGACACTGTCACACATGTCTTCAATGCTGTCCATTTTAATTCTTTATAAGGGCTTTAAAGCTTTGATCAGCCCAATTATGGAAGAGGGATTAGCTGGGTAGGGTTTAAGGGTTTATTTGTTCAATATACAGTATTGATGTTTGCTTTATTGGCATAAGAAAACATATGTTTACATTGCCAAAGCCAAGTGTCAATTAAGACATTGCACCCGTGTGAAGTGAGTGGTGCAAACATGACATACCGTACTTCTAGGTCATGACACACTTCGAGGTCTGTCATATACTATGACATAACTGTGACATCATTCAATATAAAAGGATTATTCATTTGATAATTTGTAGTTATATATCCTGGTTATTTAAATGTTAATAACGCAATAATGTACTGGAAGCACAAAAGAAGACTCTTTGCTTTGCAGCACAGTCACAGAGCAAAGGACCAGGTAGGTCATCTTCAATATTCTTATGTGGAGATAACCCTACCCATCAAGCCTAGACTACTCACATTTCCAGATGTTCTGAGTAGGGACACAGGACTGATTGTGAATGAACTTGGTGTGTGTGGCAATGAGCAACAGGTCTGGAGTGCTTGCAATAAGCTACATCCCATATGGCAGTTAGACATCTCAAGAGCTGTAAGCACCTGTTCAAAACCTGTGTGGACAGTATCTCTAACCCTAACCCTAACCCTAGCTGTAAACATGGACAATGAATAAAGAGTTCTCATGCATGTCCAGAACCTTTCATGGAGAAACCATCCCACTAAAGCTCAGATTTATAGAGGCATCCCTCCAATCTCACAGTTGTGATGGCACAAAGAAGACTCTGCTTTGCAGGACACTGTCACAGAGCAAAGGACCAGGTCATCTCAGATGTTCTTCTGTGGAGACTAACCTACCCATCAAGGGGAACTAAACTAAACCACTCACATTTCCAGATGTTCTGATAGGGACACAGGCTGTGAATGAACTTGGTAAGGCAATGAACAACATGCCTGTAGTGCTTGAAATATCTCATATTCATTCACAATCAACGAGCGAGGGAGAGAACAAAGGGAACAGACAAAGAGATGGCCAATACTGTATATTGAACAAATAAACCCTTAAACCCTACCCAGCTAATCCCTCTTCCATAATTGGGCTGATCAAAGCTTTAAAGCCCTTATAAAGAATTAAAATGGACAGCATTGAAGACATGTGTGACAGTGTCCTATATTGTGGGTGACATAATGACAGACAGACAGACAGACAGACAGACAGACAGACAGACAGACAGACAGACAGACAGACAGACAGCTAAACCATAATATAATATCTTCCTCATAGTTATGTGGGTCCTATTGGACTCATGGTTGTAATACTGTATGTATTACAGTGGAAGATAATAACACAGAGATAAAAGAGTGCCATATTGGACCAGTATGCTATAGTTAAAACATCAGTATTCTATCAAAATAGTATACATATAAAGCCATTATCAATAATTATCTTTTTTGTGCTTTGTGTGTATAATAGTGTTATTACTGTATAATTAGAAGCAGGCATGTAGAATCGTAACTAAAACACAAATGATGGGAATCATTTTTTATTGAAAACATAGTACAGTCAGTCAGTGTTCACAGAAATACAGTATCAACTGTCATACCAGAATTACAATTTGAAATCATCAATTATAGTTTTCATTTAAACATTTAAACATCTGGCTGTTTATATAAACACTCAAGCCTTAGTAGTCTCATATCATATTGTCTTGTTTCCTCTTCCAAGGTTAAAAAAAAGAAAACATTGTATATCAGTGGTTCTCAAAGTGTATTACAGTGACTCTATAGGTTCCTTTATTAATTGACCCTTACAGTACATGTCTGTAACTTTGACAGCGTACAAATGGAACCAAATGGACGGTTTACAAACTGTCAGTCACACAGACAGACATGCAGATTGCAGACAGACAGACAGACAGACAGACAGACAGACAGACAGACAGACAGACAATGCCAGCAGAACAGTATTGCAAGCCATTTTGGCAAATCTTTGGTCGGCGCTACCCACACGTTAGGCTGTGTAGCTCATGCCTCAAATGCCCGATGCTTACAAGCTGCACCGATGACAAATCATCGATAAAAATGATATAAAGCAATATACAATTTGGTATTATTAAAGGGGAGATATAATGGACCGAAGTCAAGCTTCCTTTCTTTTGGAGCTGAGTTTAGTTAGATATGTCCCAGAATATGAACTTATATGGTCATATTTCAACTAAGATTAAGTCAGAAAATAAGTGCAGGCTATCATAGTCACGGCCCACGGTGAAGTCCTTTACCCCGTCTACACCGGTTCAGGTCGACCAATCAGTGAACGGGGTGTAGAGCCTGTCTGTCTGATAGTAAAAACAGAGAGATGTGTTGGGACTCACGGTGGAAAGCTCTCCACCGTGAGGAATGATGTAACGTTGTAGTTTCATGACTCAAAAAGACTCGAAAAGACTACACCGCGGTGGAAGGTGTTTACACCGCGGTGTAGTCTTTTCGAGTCTTTTTGAGCCGACTATGATACGGGCTTTACAGACAATCCACAATCCGTTCAACCTTGGCCATGCATCGCCTTGTATATTCCATCTTCTTTTTCGTGTAACGTCAGAGTTCCAACTCGTTGTGGCGTAGCCATGCCAGCATCTCAGGACGGCCCGGCCGGGGCTACTCCTGCGAGGACTGGCAAGAGGGGACACTAGGGTAGGCTTCAGGCATCCAGTTATGATACTGAGGGCAGGGCACTGAGTGGATATTGGCAGCGTCTTAGCGGAGGCTCTCCAGGTTGTTCCAGCTATGCTCTCGTGTTTCAGGTGCAGACGACGGAATCCCGGCCCTCCTCCGTCAACCTATGTGAATGTATGAGACTGGAATTAAGTTCACACTAAACATTTTTTCAAAAACAAGAAATGCAAAAAAAACAAGTTCAACCGCTGGAACCTGACCAGTATGACGACAGTTGGAGCTCACCAGTACAACGACATGTTTGCATTGATTGGGGTCCTCTCGTGCCTATAGAAGATCTCCCCTTAACTTTGACAAAGTACAAATGGAACCAAATCCATTTGGTTCCATTTGAACACTGTCAAAGTTACAGACCTGTAAGGGTCCATTTGGTTCCATTTGTGCACTCTCAGAGTTAGAGAAAGATTATTGAATTCAAAAATAGAGATCATTTTGGGGAAGGATTTCAAAGACTTCACGATTTTTCAAAAATAGCAGATCTACAAGTGCCGCTCTGCGAGCTTGCATATCTGCTATTATATCTGCATTGCTATGTATATCTGAAAGTCAGTCTACTAAAGGGTGAATTGAATCTTTATTGTCAACTAAAAGGAGATCCTAGTAAGCTTTTCGGCTTATTTGCACAGGAAACCTTAATGTATCTCATGTAACATTGAATAACAGACGGATAGAACACAGTACTATGCCAGGGGTTCCCAAACTTTTTTGTCTCAGGGCAGTGGGGCAACCCATAAATATTCGAGGCACCCCTACATTATAATTTTCAGTCCCAGCACCTTATATTTATAGCATATCGCCGTTGTCGGGTGGAAACCTTGTATGTCCAAAACCGTTTGTATTTATCGTCTATAAAATGTACTACTAAAATAGTGAAAACAGCAGATCTACAAGCACACAACGATATTTTAGTGATTATGTTGCGAGGAAACGTTGAGATAATAGCCAAGTGTCCAAATAAATTCCAAATATTATCATATTATCTCGCGGCAGCCCTGGACTGCCGTCGCGTCACTCACTTTGAAAACCCCTGTACAATGCAGTAGATAAGATATCTATAACATAGTGACCTCACGCGCACTCACCTAAGGGTGACATCTCCGGGACACTGGCGGTGTATGGCCCCTCCAGAAACTTGGGCGCGTTGTTGTTGATGTCCTGGACCTTGATGACGAACTCCGACTCGGGCTCCAGGGGCCTGCTGGTGTCGATGTCGACGACCTGGGCGCGGAGCGTGTAGTAAGGCTTCTCCTCCCTGTCCAGGCTCCTTAAGGCATGGATGTCCCATCGTCTGGTCGATGGTGAAGAGGGAGCCGGCTCCTTCGCCAGACAGCGTGTACTTCACCGCCGTCCATGTCAGTGTGCAGCTGCGAGGCGAGAAAAAAATGCTGTTTATTTTAATTTTTTTCCAACAAAACAAGCATTTATTTTTTATTTTTTTTGGTAGCCCATTTTTCCGCCCAGTGTCAATTAGCTAATGCAGGGGTCTTCAACGTTTTCAGGCCAAGGACCCCTTAGTTGAGAGAGAGATGAAGCAGGGACCCCCAAAGCCTTTTCATAGATTCCATATGGTTTCATTGTTTGACAGCATCAGTGTATTTTGGATTCATGTCAATGTGTGTTGTCAGATATTTAACAACTTGTGCCGTCAATACTAAATAAACTTGACCTTTCACTCTGTACTTAGTATGCTCTTTTCCCCCTCTACACCAAACCTCTTTGCCGAAAATAGCCGATCTACAAGCTCACAACGCCTCGCAGGGCGAGACGTTGTGAGCTTGTAGATCTGTTATTTTTGGCTACAGTTCTCAGAATATATACACTAGGTCTCAAGTTGTTAATATAAAAAGGATTGGAAGATTTGGAGGACCCCCTGTAGTAACTCTGAGGACCCCCTAGGGGTCCCAGACCCCCTGTTGAAGACCCCTGATCTAATGTAATCCTGGGTGGGCACTACACTCTCAGGGGCGTCAATTGGGTAAGGCAGGGGTAGGCAGCTGCCATACCCTGGCTCCAGGGGGGGAATAAAAGTTACTTTTAAATATAAATCCATGAATGTCTCTATGTAGTGGGGGTCCCTGCTTCATCTGTCTCTCAGCTAAGGGTGGGGTCCCTGCTTCATCTGTCTCCGCTAAGGGGTCCCTGCTTCATCTCTCTCTCAGCTAAGGGGTCCCTGCTTCATGTCTCTCAAAAGCAGGGACGCCTAGCAGGGACCCCTTATCTGAGAGAGGGGGGGTCCCTGCTTCATCTCTCTCTCTCTCTCTCTCAGCTAAGGGGTCCCTGCTTCATCACTCAGCTAAAGGGGTCCCTGCTTCATCTCTCTCAGCTAAGGGGTCCCTGCTTCATCACTCAGCTAAAGGGGTCCCTGCTTCATCACTCAGCTAAAGGGGTCCCTGCTTCATCACTCAGCTAAAGGGGTCCCTGCTTCATCTCTCTCAGCTTAGGGGTCCCTGCTTCATCACTCAGCTAAAGGGGTCCCTGCTTCATCACTCAGCTAAAGGGGTCCCTGCTTCATCTCTCTCAGCTTAGGGGTCCCTGCTTCATCACTCAGCTAAAGGGGTCCCTGCTTCATCTCTCTCAGCTTAGGGGTCCCTGCTTCATCACTCAGCTAAAGGGGTCCCTGCTTCATCTCTCTCAGCTAAGGGGTCCCTGCTTCATCACTCAGCTAAAGGGGTCCCTGCTTCATCTCTCTCAGCTAAAGGGGTCCCTGCTTCATCACTCAGCTAAAGGGGTCCCTGCTTCATCACTCAGCTAAAGGGGTCCCTGCTTCATCACTCAGCTAAAGGGGTCCCTGCTTCATCTCTCTCAGCTTAGGGGTCCCTGCTTCATCACTCAGCTAAAGGGGTCCCTGCTTCATCACTCAGCTAAAGGGGTCCCTGCTTCATCACTCAGCTAAAGGGGTCCCTGCTTCATCACTCAGCTAAAGGGGTCCCTGCTTCATCTCTCTCAGCTAAGGGGTCCCTGCTTCATCACTCAGCTAAAGGGGTCCCTGCTCCATCTCTCTCTCAGTCAGCTAAGGGGTCTGTTGTTGTTAGCTACGTTAGCTAAACCTTTAGCTTTCTGTCTCAGTTAAGGGGTCCCTGCTTTATCTCTCTCTCTCTCTCTCTCAGCTAAGGGGTCCCTGCTTCATCTCTCTCAGCTAAGGGGTCCCTGCTTCATCACTCAGCTAAAGGGGTCCCTGCTTCATCTCTCTCTCAGCTAAGGTGTCTGTTGTTGTTAGCTACGTTAGCTAAACCTTTAGCTTAATGTTGTTGCAATGAATAAAATAAAGATTACAGACCTACCAGAACAGCCTAAGATGTTAACAATAAACCCCCATTGCGTTTTTCTATATGATGCCTTTATTGTATCTTACCCATAGAGTTAGGATCTTACCTGAATGCCTCGCTAGATATCCTTCATTTATCCATAACAGCGACACGGTCAACAACAATCCACGTGAGCCCACACAGCGTGAGCCTGCAGCAGTGTAAACAAACACTTTGACCATCCGGTCTAGAGCGGATCACGGAAACAGCACGCCTTTTGCAAGTGGGACGGTGGTGTAAGCATACTCTATGGTTGAAAGTGAAAGGAAGTGCAACGGGAGTAAACCGGATGCACTGCAGTAGGCGGGACTTCCTTGTTAAATATATATATAATAAAAAAAACAACAACAAAAGCGATATCAGCGTGAATCAGGTTGTGTAAAGACATTCTGTCAACATCTATTATAGCACAATAATATAGTGCTTTGAGCACTTGGAAAAACACTATAAAAGTGCCATAAAAATACAGTCCCAGGCCATTTTATTATTATTATTATTATAGTCCAAACCAACGTGGATGACGGCCAGCCATTTGATTGGCTGCTCGGCTTTTTTTTGATTCTTTATGAATGGGGGAGATTCTCGGCTGAATAGTACGGGAAAGGGGCCTTTTTAGGCTTATATGTACGGGAGGCAATGAGGCAATGCGTACTATATGACCAAATATGGGCGAGAGGTGGTTGATTGTAGTGTATAGTAAGTGAAGGTAGATAGGTCGTTTTCAAAACTTTGCCCCGGTGGGATTTCTTGGGACTTTTTTTCCCTCACTAAGGACATAATGAGGATACAGAATCAGTTGAGTTTGCTACTATTGCAATTTGTTCCAGGTTTGGACAAATTTTGGCCTAAAATGACTGGACTATATCTATCATTGTAACACACTTGTGAAGGAAAGGAAACAAGGAAATGACATTACACTACTATTTAATTATCCTCACCTCGACACCAGGCTTTCCACAAATGGCTGCTGTGAAAAGGACCCCTTAATTGACTTTCATTAATCTATTCTATGGCATGGACCTAGCTCACTTCAAATGATTATTAATTGATTTATTGACAAAAAATATCACAATATGTGTAGGCCTACTGTACATGATAGCCTATATGTCAAAGCCTAACAAAACATTATCAAGCTAAGGCAGTTCTATTGTGGTCCTTTAGGTGTAAATGTTTGTGTAAACTAAGAAATACTTTCGTACAATTTCCAGTGTACTAGACTGCCCTAGCACAAATGTATATTAAACTCATGGTCACTCAACTGATGGATACAACTTGACTTATGGTTTGCAGGTACCCCATGTCCCATTCCACATGATCCCAGGTAAGATGTTTTAATAATGTTTAACTATATAAAATGTAATTGCACATGAGAAATAGAGGGACACTGGTGATGTAACACAGCAAACATTGCAATTGTGTGAATTGAATTATAGTGTAAGGAGCACCTCACTCTTTTTTTTTATCCCACGATTTTGTAACCCATTTTTCACCCAGTGCCAATTATTGTTAAGCTGTAATCCTGGGCACAACTCTCCCTCTGCCAACCTGAGTAGAGCCCCGAACTGAGCTCATGCTTCCTTCAGTGCATGAGGGAGTGAGCAGGCCACTTCTTTTCACCTGACAGGGTGTGGAAGGAACACGTTATTCCAACCAGTTCATTTACTTTTGACAGGGGGAGGCAGTATAGAGATCAGGATTAGGCCCTACTGCTTTTTTTTTTTTTTTTTTTTTTTGCCAACCCCAACTAGGGTATGGGCACTGATGATGCGGAGAAGAGAACATGCCCCCAGCCCCCAATAATGGGTTATATTTCAGGATGCTAACTTTCCAGGAAGGCAATCCTATTTGCTTGGAATCCCCATATATGATGTCACTGCACTGGTAGACATGTTTCTGAACTGTCCGCAGCCCACCAATGCCACACAGAGTGAGAAGACAGAAATTAGTTAGGAACAATTATACAAATATACGTTTTAAAATGGCTGAAGTGCTCCTTTAAATGAAACTACTCATTTGACTGGGGAAGCCCTAGATCTGGTTCATAGCGTTAGAAGAGAACTCCTTCTAACTTTATGGACCAGAGCTAAGGAAGCCCCTGGGACCTCGGCTGGGGGACCCACTTTGAAAACCACTGAGGCAGGACTGACACTACTGGTTGACAATACTGCCTGAAGCTCATATGTGCAATAGCTGCGCCTGGACAAGTGGGGATTCACTCTTGGAAGAGCGGTAGAAATGTGGTCCCCTGTGGGCGATTCTCGCTATTTCTATGTGTCATTAGTTCGACTAAGGGTTAGGGTTAGGTTTTAGGGTTAGGTTTAGGCATAGTTTTACTGAGGTTAGGGTTTGGTTTAGGTTTAGGCATAGTGGTTAACATTCACCAGGTTAGCATTCACCAGCGTCGGCAGGTTAGCATTTCACCGCATCGAACAAATGTTATGTCGAAATATCGACGCACTCCTGATTCCTGTGCGGGAGAGCTGGATTTGGATCCTGTGTAGGACATGGACATTTATGTATTGCAGCTTTAGCTGAAATATAATAAATATAAAACTAAACTATATTTACTCCAGTAATAAAATCTAAACTTTCCTGAAAGAATGTAGCCCTTTGGCTCAGACAGTAACTGAATATAGCGAGTTAAAATGTAAACACACGACAGCTTATGTGTTACCGCCGGTTCAAATCTGCTAACAAGTCAATCAAAAACTGACCAGGAACATGACATGTTTATGCAACTGTAATGATTTATGCCACTGCCTTCATTGAATTAACCCACAAACACAAAGCAATACCAGCCACCTTCTGGAAAAGGAAACTACAGATAATTACAGACATGACACCACATACAAAACTATGTAGAAAAAAGGTGTAAATGAGACTGCCTATAATGGATACGATCTGTCTCACAAGATCTCAAATGAGGACCTGTACAGAAAAACAAACTGTCGCAATGTAGTGCTGGAAATAAAACACAGAGGGCTCAGATGGCTCAGACTTGTCCTCCGAATGGCCCAGAACTGCATCCCAAAAGTAGCCCTGAGATGGACCCCACCTGGAAAGAGGAAACAAGGGAGGCCAAAAACAACCTAGCGAAGAACTGTGACCTCGGAACTGAAGATGGTGCGAGGCACAACATGCTACACAGGATAGGAGTAGGACCAGATGGATGCAGATAGTCACAGCCTTATGTTCAGCGGCGTCAGTTCAGCAAAAGCTAGGGTATGGCAAAGATGGTATCGGGTTTTGTCCGCTTTTCCCCCAGGTTTCTATGGTTTCTTCATGGGCTGGATATGGTGGCCTGGAACGGTTGTTCAAGTGCAGCTAAACTTGGCATGTTAGTATACATGCCACAATTAACAATAATGCATTGCACCTGTGCAGCTGACCTGCATGGTGGAACCTGGGAATATACCATTTTGTCAAGATGGGGAGAATTCAAGTGTGGAGATTATAATTATAATACCTTGTTAAAGTGACCATTTTGTTAAATTTTGCATTTGTAGTTATTTTACTGTAATTTAACAACATAATAACCAGCACAGAAAGACAAAGAGACATTCATGGATTTATTTAAGTAACTTTTATTTCCCTCCCCTGGACCCAGGTTATGGCAGCTGCATACCCCTGCCATACCCAATTGACACCCCTGCTTATGTTCCACCAGGAAGAGGAGGAAGAGGATTAAGTAAGTACGTTTGTACCTCCAAGGCAATGGCAATTATGACCACACGTGTGTGTCTCAAAGAATAAAACAATATTTTCGCCCTGACCGCGTTCTGGGCAGGGTCTTTGTTCATGTGAGAATTTTATCATCACCAGACCTAATCTTGCGTGCTTCAGACACCTGCACCGGCATTACATAATATATACAGTATCAATAACAGTCATCTAAAGCGGGATCAGACGCCATACAGAAGTTCTCCATTAAAAGCCAATGTGTGAATGACTGTCGACTATATTTTCTGTCCATAAAATGTTATGAATTCCATGTGGGAAAAGGGAGATTTAAGGGCCATCCACACCAAAGCACTATATACGATTTTAGTATTTATTGTTCACCACTGTTGCCATGATGGTTGCGGTGTGGACTCTGTCATCTTTGAGTTATACAGAAGAACAATATCTAAGTTTAATACGATTTCTTTATACTCACAGTTATAGTGCTTCGTGGATGGCCCATTATATCCATATTCCATAAGCCGTGGGTTCAGAGGTCCGACACGGTGCAGCAAGAGAAGAGTAGCAAGTCAGTTACATTCTAAAAAGTCCAGAAATCCCCCCCATCCATCGTTTCCTCCTTACCTCGGTGAACCAGAAGCAGATGTTCACGCTGCTCTGTCGCCTTCCGTCCCAGTGGTGGAGGAGATGGAGCAAGCTGCCAAGAAAGCCTGTCTCCTTCAATGGAGGATGCTCAAGTGTGTCCCTTGAATGAATTAAATGACATAATTGTGTCCTACAGGGTCCAATAAAGTGCCATGCTCCTTATGTGTGAGAGACTGTAAATGGAAAGGACACCGGTGTTTATGTATATTGTTTGTGTGTGTGTGTGTGTGTGTGTGTGTGTGTGTGTGTGTGTGTGTGTGTGTGTGTGTGTGTGTGTGTGTGTGTGTGTGTGTGTGTGTGTGTGTGTATGTCCGCGCGTGGGCGTACATGCATGTGTAACTGTGTACAGTATATTATGCTTACCATGACTTAGCCATAACCACATAAGAATGGAGTGTTTTGTCAAACCTCAATGTGTCGTCATAGTGTCAGTCAACAAATCAGCATGCCCATATTGGGCATACTGTAAATGGGAGAAGGACTGACAGATACAGAGATCTCCGTATGCATATCAGTCGGATCGGTGAGGGCTGCGTAGTGGCCTGAACCTCTAGTGATAGTATATTACTGTATAAACTGAACCTCTAGTAATAGTATATTACTGTATAAACTGAACCTCTAGTAATAGTATATTACTGTATAAACTGTTCGGCCGCCGCAGGATATACACTGGCATGTTCATTAACACACAGAAACATTCTGAATCGTTCCCTGATCCCTTCTTCTCCTCCTTTATTTTCTCCTTTTCCTCCTTTATTTTCTTGTCTTAACTCTGCTCTCCTCTTCCTTTCCCTTAAAGGAGATGAACTGCAGTGACGAAGGGGGGAGAAGGAGCCATGATTTAAGGAATCATCATTCTACTCAGTCTTCTCAGAACTTGATAGACCCATGTGGGTCTATCATCATCATCAGCAGCAGCATCATCATCAGCAGCAGCACTGTTTACTTCACACAGGTGTGATTTCTTTAGATATTTTTGGGGCTTTTTATGCCTTTATTTACAGCTTCTAGTGGAGACATGCAGTAAAGTTTGTTGGGAACGGGACTCGAACCCACGATGCACTGCCAGACTACACTGGAGCCTAAACGTCCGGATTTAGCTTTCTTAAATTGTGGAAGAAGGTAATCTGGCTGGCTACATGTCCTCTTCACTTAGTTTCTTGGCTTTCTACTGCATCAAAATAAAACAAATCTGCCCAATAATGATAAATAATTAAAATTACCCCAAACATCCAGTAGACACAACATTTTGTATGTGATGTTTTATGGTGACTAACTTTATCAGTTGAAAACAATTGGCAATATGAGTTCTAAACTATCTAAAACTGATTTGGGTTACAAGTATACGGTAGGTACTGAAATAATCTATTAAAAATAATTAGCTATGGACTAATTAATTTCTGACACGTCTTATGTCTATAGACATATTTTTACCCTTAAGCATTGAGCTTGCCAGTATAGTGGCCTATGACTGTTGATCTTTAGTTATGTATGATCTATTATGCAAAATAGATTGAATTCTAATGCAAGATGACTGCAGTCTTTGGCCCAATCCTATCGAATCAGAGATAAGGCAGGAAGGAAACTGATAAATTATTAATGTAGTTCCAAAAATATATTTAGTGTAGGAAAGACTATGTTAAAAGTTGCATGTAAAAACAATCGCGTCAATAACAATGCAAATGAACTCTTCATACTATAATGTAAAACTAAAATCCAAACTGCATTTCTGGTGCAGTATGGATACGATTTAATTGAATGTTTTAATATGTTCGAATTTTTGTTGGAATTAATGTGTGGAAAATCTAATTAAACGTGACTCTTAACTGATCTGTTCTGATGGTGCACGATTAAGACACATTGATAGCCCGGCAGCATAGTGGAATTAAAAACTAAAAAGGGCCTTTTTTTCAAGGCTGCCGAAAATCAATCTTTGGAAAGACAGAATAACTTCAGTTTGCCCTGTGAAACCAAACTGCCGGTGACCTGTGGGAATTTGGGTTTTAAAGAGCTACAAGCATCATTCTCAGATTTCTCACGCACACACATGCACACACACGCACACAGACACACACACACACACACACACACACACACACACACACACATACACACACTCACACTTGAGTATGAAAACCCCTCTCTTGACACATGCACGCATAATATACACCCAACTCCCCCCTCCCCACAATACACGCACATACACCATGTGAAACACTCATCTTTAACGAGGGGAGCATTGAAACCGTGCGATTGTTTTAGAGTGGCTGCCCTAAAGGCACGTTATCGCTCAATGAGGGACTGCTTTTCCCAGTCATACGTTTTCTCTTGTTGATTGTGCATAGATCAGCCGCAACAAAGGCGTCATTAGTGGAGCTTTGGTCCCCACCAGGCTTGGGCTAATTATGAATGGGGGGCCCCGGTAATAATTCAAGGGCCCATCGGTGCAGCTTGCTTGAAACTGTGGGGAGAGAGAAGTTCACAGATTCAGCAGCACACTGGCATACCCCGGCCCATCTGCCTCCATTTTACCAAACACCTGCCTGAGGATCTGACCCACGTCAGCTACGAGGATGGAGCACCATTATACACTAGAGGGACAAGGCAAAGAAAACATATGGGAGTTGCACTTGCTTTTCAGTAATGAATGATTTGCGCTGGTCATTAAAAGCTGTGGTACAATTACCTGGTAAAGGCCATGATGGTCCGCTTGGTTAAAAACTGCTCCGGCAATTGTGGTGTTATGCATCCGGAGTCAGGGAAGGATGGCTTCTTTTTTTTTTCACAGGAAGAAGCTTTTTTTTTGTTTGCAAGTACGTGGGCGCTGTTTTGTCTTGGGTGTTGCATTGCATAAACACACACACTCACGCACACAGACTCACGCATGCATGCACACACAAACAAACGCACGCACGCACGCACATAAACACACACACACACACACACACACACACACACACACACACACACACACACACACACACACACACACACACACACACACACACACACACACACACACACACACACACACACACACACACACACACACACACACACAGTAGCCTACTTTGAGGGCAATTTCAATTTGACGGAACAATGTGGAAAGAACAAAGTGTGGAATTCTACCTCAGCAGTGACAACGGGCATTGACTACATGTAAAATGAGATAATTATTCCTATGCACATTTCATGATGTGTATTCAGTTGCACACAGTGGTGGTTTTGTATTGCAGTAATTGTTTTGTCATTTTGTATTGGTGATGACAAGCCGGGTCTTCGCCCCTTTGCGCCAGTAGAGGGCAGTATCCATGCTCCTAAAACCAAAGAGGCACAAGTCATTCCCCCTTGGCCAAAGCAAGCACAAACATTGCTCCAATTCCAAACCCACAAAAGAGGGAATTTGAAAGTAAACAAATGAGCCCGATGGGACGGCCAGCATTCTCAGATTCACAGCGTAAACCCTTTTCCCATGGAACTGGCTCGTAATTTCAACAGAGGTCTCAGAATTATCTTGCGACGCTTGATTTATTTGGTGATGAAGCCATGAAGTCATAACAGCACTCAGATTTGATGTCTCTTTTTTTCTGCAAAGGGAGATGAGCTGAGATTAAAATGCAACTTAAAGTGTCTTCGGGGCAAAGATGGAGCTGCAACCCCCACATGATTAATAAAGGCTGACGTTACAGCGTATAGGCCTACTGCAGGGCATAGCGCTTCACTTTACAGGTCATAAAAGTTATATTTACATTGATATTTTTAGGCATTTAGCTGGCACTCTTCGCATCCAGGCCAGGTTACAGCGTGACTATACTGTATAGGAGGGGTTCTCAAACTTTTTTAGGCTGTGACCCCCAAAATAAACATATATGAACTGGGGACCCCCACCCTGACAAGCACTTGGAATTGTAGGTATTACATTTAATGTGACTCGGTTCCACAGATACCGGTAAATATTGTGAAAATAGCAGATCTACATGCTCTTGTGAGCATGTAGATCTGCTATTTTCACAATGTTCGCCTCTTGCTTACTTCAAATTTGACATTTTGGCCAGTTTGGTATTAAAACATTCTTGAAAGTCCATAAATTGACACTTTATAAATGTGCAGATACCCTGTATACACTTATGTAGGTTTGTTTACCGTTGAGTGAGACATTTATTTTACATTAAGATAATCATCTGGGGACCCCACAAAATAATTTGGGGAGCCCACTTGGGGTCCCGACCCCAAGTTTGAGAACCACTGCTGTATGGCATATGACATAATAACTTAATCTGTAGCTTAAAAGCCAAAATTATTCTACGTTAAACGTTGCAAATAACTGATTTCCATGATGACAATGTTGGAAAAGAGAGAACAAAAGCCAAGAGAGAGGATGAACGGCTTAAGAAGGAATTGTAAAAATCTGCACCATTAGCAGTAATTGGGGTTGCAAACCTGAGTATCCGTCCAAGTTTCTCCTTCCAAATCAGAATGAATACGCTGGTTATGGGCCCTGGTCAGTGATAAAACTCACAATTTCAACAACTATCTTGATTTGTACAGTATTATTACTATTGTTTGCATATTACTATTATTTTGTTACCTCTAATATACTATACTGTAAAGTAGTGCTAGAAATACAGCAGTGGCGCCAAAAATATCTGAAATGGACCAACATATAGTTTTTAGCACGCATTCCAAACTAAACATATCGGGGACGTTAAGTGTATCGCTCAAGTCGGTCATTAACATGCAAACTCTTAATTTGGGCCCTCGCATAGAATTCCTCCCTGAATGGAGCAGCTAATTTGAAAATAATCGGGACTGGCACTGCAGCTTTTGTGGGTGATGACATCACCCCGTGGATTATTCATGTTGCATGCAGGAAAAGGCTCCCCCAGCGATGGGGGGTCACTAGCACATATAGGGGGCTAGTCTTTAGGGTGCCGGTTCTGGGTTTTTGAGAAATTCTTACACAGAAAGAACAACAGAGCGGCTTCCTCCCCAACATGCACACACACACACGCGCACAAGCGCTCGCACGCACGCACACATACACACACACACACACACACACACGCACACACACTAATTCCAAGCCCCCGAACGCACTAATGGCTAAGGGGCTCAAGTGGGTACCTCCCCCCCACAACCCCTCATTCTCCGTCCTATACCATCCACCCCTCCCTCTTTTTTCCCAAGCTGGTTTACATGTCACACAGTCTAATGACTGTGATGTGAAACAGGAGGACGCCATGCAGCCGAATGGCTTCTAGAAAGCTTGCCCATATTTGTGGGATATAATGTGGACTTGTGGTGAGGATTTGTCTTCCGTCTTAAATACCAGAAGCGACGAGGGGAACGATTGTTTGTGTGTGTGTGCGGGGGGGGGGGGGAGCGGAACACTAAATCTCTCTCAAACAGACGCGCACGGATGTGCACACGCATACACACAGCACACAGTTCTGTACTACTATATCGTTGTTGTCGGGCGGAAACCCCGTATCTTGTATAAGTTTCAAATTTGTATGTTTTTTTTCCGCAAAGTAAAGCCCTGCTTCATCATACAAAGCCGTCACACAAAAGTAGTGAAAACAGCCGATCTACAAGCACACAACGCCTCGCACCGCGAGGCGTTGTGTGCTTGTAGATCGGCTGTTTTCACTAGTTTAGTTCATTATTCAAATGATAAATACTAAATGAACGCTTTTGGACATACAAGGTTTCCACCCGACAACGACGATATGCTTGATAGGACATAAACATTTTAGGACAGTGATTTCAGCCACTTTTGACCTTGGCCCTAAAGCCGAAAATAGACGATCTACAAGCTTAGATCCACAATTTCTTATGTGCAACACTGGCGCACAACTAAATATAAATCAGGCACAACTACAAAACCCATGCAACCCCTAGAACCCCTAACAACCAAATCAGTGCTTCTCAAAGTGGATTTCATGCAGGTACCCTCTGGGTTCCATTGGTCTAAACTGACCCGTCTGTAACTTAGACAGTGTACAAATGGAACCAAATGGAACCTCTAAACTGACCTTACAAGTCTGTAACTTTGACAGTATACAATAACGGGGTCCATTTGGTTCCATTTTGTACACTGTCAAAGTTAAGGGGAGACCTTCAAATGTCAACGTTTGAGATCCACTGACCTAAATGTCCAATCCTAACCCTGACCTGAATCTTTTCCTCTCTAAACATGTTTTCTCTCCATAAAACAACCATTTATCTTCTGGGGATCAGGAAAATTGTCCTCACAATGTATATTCCTCAAATTCTACTTCACATTTGGCCCTCACAAGTATGGCAACACACACACACACACACACACACACACACACACACACACACACACACACACACACACACACACACACACACACACACACAGAAACACGCATGCACGCACGCACGCACGCACGCACGCACGCACACACATAAGCACGCGCACAAACGCCCAGTGTCGTTTTGATCTGGATTCAATGGCCTGGAATAACTGGCCCCTGAAGAGCTCTTGTGTCAAATGGTATCTGTGACAGGGAACAGAGTAGGGGGATAAACATGCTGCATTTAACATGTGGACGGATGGTACGCTACGCTACGCCTCCCTCTCACACCATCTGCAAGGGGGAACACCACCACACCCCATAAAAGGGTCTTGTTTTGACGTTACAACTGACCAGCACTATATCCCCATACACACACACACACACACACACACACACACACACACACACACACGCACACACACACACACACACACACACAAACGTACACACATCCCATATTAAAATTGGCTCGGACATCTGACGTCACGCCCATGTCACCATGACTCAGCCATAACCATATAAGGAGTTCCCAATGCATGCAGCTACGCTCCAAATATGGAGTGTGTTGGCTATCCCCAATGTGTCATCATCATGGCATCAGACGCGAATAAATCAGTCAGCTCCATGTATGGGCACAAAAGTGGCATGCCCATCTATGGGCGTAAAAGTGACATGGACTGACAGTTACAGAGATCTCCATATATGGACATATCACCAAGCCCATATATGGGGATATACTGATGACATCAAGGATCTCCATGTATGGACATACAGTAAAAGGTACATGGACTGACAGATACAGAGATCTCCATATATGGGCATATCATTCGGATTGGCGGTACGCCGTAGGTGTGAGGGCTATGTAGTTTCCCGAACTGTAGATGTAACTCATGTGAGGGCTGCGTAGCGTATAATATACGGTATATAAAACAGTTGCTGTTTTCTGGAAGTAGACTTCTTGCAGAACCTTGATGAAACCATGCATTCATTCCAAACCAGGCTGTAATGATCCATCTTGGCTGTGAAAACCGCTCAAGCAGAACCACAAAAATATAAGTGTTTAATGGCATAAGAGCCATGAGAATGTGAATGAACACACTGCAAGAACATTGAGCGTAAATAGAACTCTGTGAGTGTAGGAATAGATCCTTGCAGGTCCATATCTACACTCTCCAGAGTGTATACGGTACAGCAGTGTACAGCAGGGGGTCTTCAACGTTTTCAGGCCAAGGACCCTTTAGTTGAGAGATAGATGAAGCAGGGACCTTTTCAGAGATTCCATAAAGTTTCATTGTTTGACAGTACAATCATCAGTCTATTTTGAATTCATATCAATTTGTGTTTTCAGATATTTAACCACTTGAACTGTCAATACTTAATAAAGTTGACCTTTCACTATGTACTTAGTCTGCTCTTTTTCCCCTCTACACCAAACCTCTTAAAATAGCAAAGCGAGGCGTTGTGAGCTTGTAGATCTGCTATTTTTTGGATAAAGTTCTCAGAATAAGGACACTAGGGTTCAAGTGGTTCTTATAAAAAAGAAGACTTTTTTTTCTTCTATTACTCAAAGATTTGGAGGACCCCCTGTAGTAACTCTGAGGACCCCCTAGGGGTCCCGGACCCCCTGTTGAAGACCCCTGCTGTACAGCATTGGTTCTCAATCTTTTGCAACAGGGCCCACTTGATCATCTCAGAAGTGTTGCAGGGCCCACCCATCAGACCACTTAACCCAGCAGCCGACAGACTGCCGGGTTCAATGTTTAGATGGGTGGTTATTTCAATGATCAATCAAGCAATTGTGTTCCGGTTTTGATCAATGCAACCAACTGCAGTATCACAATGAAAACTCACTTTTCCATGAATGAAAAGAATATTATTTTGGTGGTCTTTTTCTTTATTGTTCTGCCTTTATTTATAGTGGAAAGTGTCAGATAGACAGGAAACAGGGAGAGGGAGATACAGGCAGTAAAGATCGTCCGGAATGGGACTCGAACCTGCGATGCAATATCAGGCTACTTTAGAGCATAGGTTCCCGGGACCGCTCCTATAGAAATTATAATTTAGGCATTTAGCAGACGCTCTTGATCCAGAGCGACTTACAATAAGCAAGGTAATACATCAATACATATGGCTTTGTATGTACGTATGTCCCACACTTGGCTCATCGGCTAAGCTTCGCGGGACGCTTCATGAAATCATCTCATAAATAGCACCACTTGGGCATGATCTTTTTTATATACTTTATCATTGAAATTGTAGTGTTTTGCCACATATTTAGGGGCCCACCACTTGCACCATCCTCAGGGCCCACCAGTGGGGCCCCAGGCCCACAGGTTGAGAATCAGTGGTGTGTACAGCACCACATGAGGCGCGCGCACACACACACACACACACACACACACACACACACACACACACACACACACACACACACACACACACACACACACACAGCACAGAGCTGGATTTGAATGTTGCACTCTTTTTTTTTTTGGTAATGTGAAGGGGGGGAGGGGGGGGGGGGGTCAGGAGGTCTTCTTCACCCAAAACCTCACCTAGCGCTTAATGAATTCCCAGGACCCTTCAACCTGCAGGCTCTCCCATGCAAGCTAACCAATGATTATACCTTGAGGGGGAGAGAGAGAGAGAGAGAGAGAGAGCGCTGGAGAGAGAGAGAGAGAGAGCACCCTGACACACACACACACACACACACACACACTCACACACTTGTGCACACTCACACACGCACGCACACACACACACACACACACACAAATACACGTGTTTCTGTGCGTGAAAACTGCATTTCGAACACCCCTTTCCGAAACCCAACATGCTCAAGAGTTTCCACGTACAGATCATACACATATACACAATATAGGCCCACTGCTCACACAGTACACACACACACACACACACACACACACGCACACACGCACACACGCACGCACAGGCTTACACATGTATGTTCACATACTGTAGTGTAGTAGTATATGCACACACACACTGGTCCCCCCCCCCCCCACAGATTGGAGGCAGGTGCAGCAGCAAATCAAGGCTCATTAGCTGCACCTTCTGCCAGCGTATACCGTGGACAGATGGAGGCTCGCCCTCACATGTTACCTCACATCAGATGGCGGTTGGAGCAGTGTGTGGCTAGGGGGTAGCGGGGTGGATGCAACCCCCTATACAACCCCACCACCACCACCACCCCTGCAGGCGTTGCCTCCTCTGAGGTAGGAGATACAAGCCCCTCCAGCTACCCAGATCCACCACCAGAATGCTCCTTAAGCATTTAAACCCTAGGTGGTTGACCGGACTCCCTCAGGGCTCTCTCTCTCTCTCTCTCTGCACTACTGTGTTTTCTGTTTTCTGTTGTTGTGTGTGGGGGCACGATGCTTGTCGATCTGCTATTTCCTCGCAAAAGCTTTCCCCGCGAATACGGATGCTGGGGTTTATCGATTACTCACCCCATGGAGACTTGAATTCATGCATATATTTTAGTTTTTGTCACATTCCTAAGCCAATAATTTGATGACCAGCAATGGTTCCCCATGGAGACACAAAGAGCCTGCTTTGTTCTCTATATGGAGACACAAAGAGTCCTCAAATTATTGTCTTACAAATGCGACAAAAACTAAAACTCATTTTGCGGGTGAACTATCCCTTTATCTTCAAAACCCCGGGCTCAGGCAAGCTGTAACTATTCGGTTCCACAGAAAGAAGCTCTGACATCACATCAGGTGTAACTTATTCCTCCGCCGTGTCACGCCTGGCCGTAGTTATGGACCAGGGAGCATATTCCCCCCATCCTGGGGGCGGAGGGGGCGGGGCGGGGTGGCGGGGGGGGGGGACAGACCTGTGGAGGCCCCTGAGGCTCCGTTTCTGCCGAAGCCGTGTAAAAAGAGCCGTGCGCGTGAGCGCACGTGCGTGCGTCGCAGGCATGCGATACGCAGAGACACGCAGGCAGGGCCACCAGGTAAGTGACGGGAGTCTAGAGGCTTCTGGGTATCACATCGCCGCCGTGTCCTCAAGGCACTGACACCGGATCTGCGGCGGCTAATTGAGGCAACGATGCAATTCACCGGTGCTGGGCCCGATGTCAACACCATAGCATCGAGATAACAGTCGATTTAATACTCATACCTCCCCCACAAAGAGAGAAACGGGGCAGTACAGGAGAATCCACACATGCAAGTGTGACGCCGTCTTTCCTGATGAGACAATGTCAGAAATCAGGTCTTTGTGAAAAGCAACGACACATTAATATGGGGCAGTGGTTCCCAAACCTTTCAGGTCGAGACCCGAAAGAGAGATTAGACGTTTGCCCTGGACCCACACTAGTGAAAACAGCAGATCTACAAGCGCACAGCGCTCTCTCCGTGCCATGTTGCGAGTTTGTAGTTGACCTATTTTCATTACTTCTTAATTGTTATTATTTGTATTTATAGAATTTATTAGATTTGTTTGTTTGTTTGTTTGTTTGAAAATGTATAAAATTCTTCTAATATGTTTTGGAGAGGGGAATATCTTTAGATTTTTTTAATAAAGTTTTTTATGAAAAGAAAATGTGATTTCTTCACTCGAGTCGTGACACCACTTTTTGGGAAACAGTGGTATAATAGGGCAGTGGTTCTTTTCACAATTTCAGCCTCTAATATTTGACAATTTGACAAATGTTTGACCAGAGGTACTAAAAATGTGTCTTTAAAGTCACTAAATTGTCACTTTATAAATGTGCAGATACCCTGTATACACTTATACTGTATGTTGGTCTGTTTACTGTTGAGTGAGAAAACAATGTTAACATTTAGCTAAACATCTGGGGACCCCCCCAAAATAATTTGGGGACCCCTCTGGGGGTCCCGAACCCCAGTTTGAGAACCACTGTAATAGGGGACAGTTTCAGCATATGCTGGATGTTTCTTTTTATTTTTTTACAGACGGGACTGACCGGGGCCCCTGGAGATGTCGTGGGCGTGAATTCAATCAAGGGTCTGTGGCTGGAGGAGCACCGGGGGTTGATAACCACAGTGATGTACGCTACAACTTCATACATCCCCCACCATGCATCCTCTTTTAACATCAAAAGCCCGGGGTTGTGTGTACACTACATTATGCTGTCAGGGACAGCTTTATGGTACAGTACAATGGTCCAATTAGATTTGTGTGTTGTTGTTTTTGAGGTGGGCGTGGGCGGTTCCTTCTCCATAGCGTGTTTTCATTATGGAGACAGATAGCAGAAGGTTGAGAGGAGAGGAGAGGAGAGGAGAGGAGAGGAGAGGAGAGGAGAGGAGAGGAGGGGTGTCGCACCAAATTCTGGGCCCTGGGTACAAGGATTCACTGCGGGGCCCCCCATGAATGTTCTTCAAAGGGGAACACATTATTAAGCATTAATTTGTGCTTTAACTATTGAAAAATAGCAGATATACAAGCGAGTGCCACGCTGCCAGCTTGTAGATCTGCTATTTTTGAAAAATCGTGAAAATTTGTGCAAGTTTTTTTTTTTAAACCTATGTTTCTATGTCAGTGGTGCTCAAACTTTTTCATGTGAAGGACCCCCAAAATGATACGTATTTGGCCACGGACCCCCATCTCAAAATATTTAGTTACAGGGACCCCCGCAGAAGCAACATTTGAGTTACAAATGTTCGCTTAAAAAATACATATATTCAAAGATTTGCACACATTTTCATGACTTTTCAAAAATAGCAGATCTACAAGCTCGCAGCGCAGCACTCGGTGCCGCGCTGTGAGCTAAAGTATAAAATAATTAAGGCCCAACCACCTTAAGCCCAAGTAACTCAGTCCCACTTCCCCCCCCCCCCCCCCCCCTTGTGACGCCCCTGAGAGGGGGGGGGGGGCGGCATTGGGAAGAAGAGGCATGCAGGAAACAGACACAAGGGGAAGGATTGGATCACAGGTTGTGGGTCAACATCAGACATGGGTTAAATGTTTTTGGTTTGTTTTATTGTTTGATCGTGTGACGACGCCAGTATTTGTTTCTTGATAGGCGTGAAGAACTTTTATTTATATAAGGTTTTCTATAAATAAAGCATATTATTATTAGTGGCCAAGCCACGCAGTGGCAAAGGCCACTCATTGATATTGTACTTTCTCATTATTATTATTTTCCGCCACTTTTTCTCTAGTTATTATTATTATTTGTGTGCTTGCTATAGGCAACAGTGGCACACTATTGATGTTGGTCCGAGACCTTTTTGCCAGCAAAGTGAACCTGCTTTTTGTAAACTTTTGCACGAACGTAAAAGTGAAGCTTCGTTGTCATGCTTCACATGACATCACAATATCTAATACCAGTAAAAGACACAAAGGCGAGGTTGCGCCATCTGTCTTGGCCATAATATAGATACTGTTAGTGTGATTCTCCTAACAGGGCATCATCTGGGATACAATCCCTTCTATTCCCATATATGGAGATCCTAACAGAATCCCTTTTATGCCCATCCATGGATATCCCTTCTCTGAGTATCTGACATCACTGTGATGTCACCTGTTTATGCCCATATATGGAGATCCCTGTTCTGAGTATCTGACATCACTGTGATGTCACCTGTGATGTCACAGTGACGTGTCAGGGGAACCACAGTGTCGGGCGTTACCCGTCCGGACAGACGACTGGACGACAGACACGGACGGAGGTTGTGACGGTTCTGCATTTTGCATTTTGCTAAGAGATACGTTATATATAGGCTATATATAGTTTCATTTATTAAAATGTATATATTTTTAATGTATTCTTTAATTACAATTTTGACTTTATCCAAATATGGAGATAGCTGACATCATCGATGTCTGACGTCATAGACTGACACAGTATGTCCATATATGGGCTTTCCAAGATATGGGCTTAATATTGATGGGCAACATCAGGGATCTCCATATATGGGCATAAGAGGGATCAGGACTGACACGGAGATCTCCATATATGGCCATTAATTTATTAGTGAATAGAATACATTTTCCCCATTGAGCTGAATGGGGAAAATTCAAACGGCAAGACAAAATCCGGGTCATAGCAACCACACTTGCAATTTCCAGTTGCATCTTTCTAGGTATTATTATTAGTAGTAGTAGAAGTAGTAGCAGTTGTTGTTGTAGTACTAGTATTTAATGGCATCTTACATTGTGCAAATCACAATTTATAATGAATAAACGCTGATAATTGGTATATGTACACATGCATGACTTTGCTGGGTTCAGGCCAGTGGGGCTGGGCATGGTGACATTCCAATAAGGGTGTTGCAGTAAGAATGAGAGCAGTGGTACAATGGAGACTTTGTCTCCACTTGGTAGCTGGCAGAGGGGAGGGGTGGCTGTGGGTGGGTGGGTAGCAAGACTGGAGCTGTGGCATCAATGGAGGGAAAAGAGAACTTAACCACATAGATAGACCCTATTTTATATGTCTTCGACTTCGCGCAAATGTGTGTTGCACGGTGAAAACACTTGATCTACAAGCTCATAACGTGTCACGCCGTGATGCATTGTGAGCTTGTAGATCGGCTATTTTTTTGAAAATGTTTTAAATCAGTGTTTCTCAAAGTGGATTCCAGGGACTTTGTGGGTTCCTTTAGGGGGGTCTAAATTGACCCTGACAAGTCTGTAAACTCTGACAGCATACAAATGGAACCAAATGGACGCGTCCATTTGGTTCCATTTGTATGCTGTCAGAGTTAAGGGGAGACCTTGAAATGTAAAAGTTTGAGAAACACTGTTTTAAATGATTTGAAAACTTCAGAAAATGCTTCTTTTGAAAATGTTTTGAAAAATGTTACCTACAATGACATGGCCAAAATAGCGACGTGCACCACAATGAAAGTAGTGAAGTAGGCTAGTGGGCTCGGAAGTACTTTGTCTTGCCTTCTTACCATACAAACCACAGGCAAAGTATTCCTTTCCGACCAGTTCATCAATCAGAGGAGAGCTTCCGCATTTATGCAGTGTCTCGTGGCGTTCTCTCCACTCCAGTGAAGAGTTCACATTATAAATAATACGTTTTGACAAAACAAAAGGGTGAAAACAAAACTTAAGTGCGTCCAAAATTGAGTCCCAAAGCATGAGTGAGTGCCAGGGGTTAATGTCAGGAAATATGAATCGTGTGTCGAAAAATCTAGAGCATACGTTTTCCATTATGTGTTCTGTTTAGAATTCTCAAATGGTATGAAAACTAGCAGTGCCTTAATAATAGAGACAAAATAAAAAACAGTCGTGAAATCCGGCCAGAAACTGAGTAAACTAGCTCCGTCTAAAATAATTGATTTGTGTCTGGAGACTGGAACTGATCACCTTGATCCGTACGTACTGGACATTTTTAGTGGTGAAGGATGTCCACTGTGAAATCCTCCAGTGTTTATTTAACTCTTGAGTCTGAGCGTACACAAGTAGAACCATTGGTTCACTTCAGAGTTAAATTAGCACTAAGGATTTTACTGTGCGGACTGTGGAGTTATCTCTACTCCATACTTGGGATGGGACGATATTATCATTTATCGTGATAAAAAACACTCACGATAATCGTATTCGTGGAGATTTAATTTATCGCGATATCGTCCTCCGTCATGCACTGGGATCAATTCAACTTTTATTTGCCGAGCATAACTGGTACCACTTAAACCCTCTATAGTTGGTAAAAGATACTTATAATATACGTACTTGATTCAGTCTTTTTTTCCACTCTCCATCAAATGTCTTTGCCAAAAAATAGCAGATCTACAAGCTCACAATGTGTCGCAAAGTGACGCGTTGTGAGCTTGTAGATCGGCTATTTTTTGGCAAATGTTCCACCCCAGGATAATGGATTTTGATTATCGCGATAATATCGTAAATCGCCATTTCTTTTGTCACAATAATCGTGATATGACATTTTCATATATCGTCCCATCCCTACTCCATACCAATCTAATTTTGACTTCTAGCCATTTAGCAGAGATAGCCTTCAAACCATTTTTTTTGGGAACATAACACGTTCAAGTGTTATTCACTGCCTGCCTTTCATTTTTGAAACGGTGTGGAAAAACACTCTAGACTTTCAAGTGGTTTAGGTCTAGGTTCACCCTTTTGAATGTCACCCCACTGTTTATTTTATCTAGAATTACTGAATTACTGTATAGAATAGAAGGCATTCAAAAGCCACATAATGATACCAACACGCATGGAAAGAGTTCCTCGCAAAGTGCTGCATTCCAAACTTGACATTTAGCTTGAAGAGGGCTTTACAGTGAGTTACAGCTAGTATTGACGTTGACATTTTCAGGTACATTTTGTAACATTTATTTGAACAAAGAAAGAAACTCGCAATTTGGGGGGAAATAGTAAAAAATGTATATAAATTATGTGGCAGATGTTGACAATGGACAATGTAGTAGTGATTTGTATATTCATGCACTGTGACACTAAAGTCATGTCAACTTGTAGGTCTATCGTCCTCCTTTGCTAACCCGTCGTTTTCTAGTTGTCCTTGAATCTCAACACGCTCTTTATTGTCACAAAGTCTGCAAAGCAATTGCACTGAAGAGTGTCTTTGCAATTTGACCTCACTTTACATAATATAATATAGCGCTTGACAGCAGAGGTTCCCAAACTTTTCCATGCCAAGGACCCCAAACAGCTATAGCTTCTGGCAACAAAAAACATAGACAAAATAGGCGATCTGCAACACAACCCATTGTGAGCTCGTAGACGTGCTACGGTTGCATATAAGTATAACTTAACTAGACTATAATGATGTGCCAATAATCTCAGAATTTGTATAGAATTACCTTATATATATATATATATATATATTTTTTTTTTATATATATATATTTATATATATATATATATATATATATATATATACTGTATATATATATATACTGTATATATATATCTTTTTTTTTCTCTCTCCTTTTCCAACTGGCCCCCTCCAAAGGCCCCTTGTGGCCCCCACTGAAAGCAGGACATGCGTTGCTTCACGACGGCAGCAACGCCCTTCATCAATCTCCGAGGACATGGGCTATTCTGGACGTCTCTCGGCCAGCTCAGCTGAAACAGCTGAACATTGGGAACGGGGACCTATAATATTCTCGGAGGAGAGTTGGCCGCCTTGTTTCCGGCAATGTCGAAATCTCCGTGCACATCAGGCCTGTGATGTCAACGCCTCATGTAAATGAGCCGCGTTCTTCTTCGACATCTACAACAACATTAATTTCAATCAGCCCACTGAAGAGGTGCTTCTGTTTGGCTGCGAGCTAATGAAGAGAAACAGGCACACATATGGGCCTCTCTCTCTCTCTCTCTCTCTCTCCTTTCTTTTCAATCCGCACCCCCAGATCCATATGCCATATGGGAACGGGCGGCTCAGATGATAGGGAAGAAACCCTGCGCACACTCGGTTCTATTCCAACTGCATCTGAAAGAATCAGGGAAGAAAAAAAATAGAAATCTCCTATCTACCTTCTATCACTGACTCCCATGGGCACATAACAGTGAAGGTTAACCCTGTTTAAGGCTTCCCCTTTTTTTCCTATCGATTTCTTTCTTTCCCTGGAAAATATTAATTGTTAATAATGTTGCTTTGCTGCCAAGTTTGTATACAACACCATATGTCGGTGCAGCCTCTAATCTACTTCTAAACCAACGTCTCCTTTATTCCAAGCAGCACCCCCCCCCCCCCCCAGGTAGGTTGCCACTATGTCAGAGAACCAGTAGGCTGCAATTTATACCCTATAAATAAGTGCTCAATAGGAGTGTTGGAAGAATGAACCACTTAAACCCTGTACTTTGTTGACTGGAGTCTCCCGGGGTCTATACTTGCCCCCTTCTTGTTCCTCTAAACTAGCTGATCTACAATCAGAACGCCTCGCAAGTTTGTAGTTCGGCTATTTTTATTGAATGCTTGCCTATTTTCGCCTATCATGCAAAGCTCATATTTGGGTTCATGGGGCTATCCCAGAGCCTTGTATTAGAGAGTTCTGCCAATGCGGGGTCAGAAAGCGCCGGTCACATGGTTCATGGTTAACTCGAAATGTCTCTATTTCCCCATAGACTCCAATGCATTCCATGAAATTCCGGTTTAGCGTTTTGTCACTGTACGCCAATAGATGTGTATGAAGAAGACCTGGCCCGATGAAGTGAACAGAGATGACGCAACTCTTTTTTAATGGCTCTGGGCTAACCCACTTGGTAATGAATTAACCACAAGGCCTCCCTGGCTCCCTCTACCTTGATCCGGAAGTTGAAAACAAAAAAGCATTCCCCCCCCCCCCCCCCCCAGGTTATACTCTCCCACTGAGTTGGGATTTCAGCTCCAGTCGCCTGTGATTTCGGCTCTAGTCGCTGGTGATTTCATGGCTTAATTTTATTTATTTTCTAGCTGGAAGCGCTCTATCTGAAACCGGTGTTATTGCACACCCTCTCCGAAAAAAACCCCAACATGCTTGTATCTCTCTGTATCGCTGTGAAGCTACAAACATTGCTGCCGAAGGCAGTCACAGCTTAGAGTCTGCCAAGGAGAGAATTCTCACTCCGTCCCAGATATGCAGCCGCAGCCAACACCAAGCTCTGGAAGCCATTAGACAGGCACCATATGCATTGTGGGACTTAAGCAGAAAGTACAGTAAATGTTAAGCAGGTGAGCTGGGAGCGAAAAACCATAATGATGAGAATTTTACTCATCAATCTTCTAAATAAACACCAGGAGAGAAGAAGAAAAAAATGGGTATATTATGTTTTCCGAGTTCTACTCGCATATTTTTTTGAGAGAATGCCAAAATAAAAAAAAATGTTTGGGGAAATCTGGATATGCAAAAAAGAAGAAAAAAAAGAGAAAAAACATTGCAGGGCAGTAATTATATGCATCCTTATATTTATGCTGTGTGTATTTGGGGGGATGATAGGCAGATGTTTATGCGGGCCCGACTAAAAATACCAATTTGAGCAGGAAATTGCATTGCCTGGCGCATAGTATACATAGGGTAATGCCCCAATGTAAACAATTATTCCACCTCCTATTTTCACAGGTGGGGAGTGCAATATTACGACGCCAGAGTGTATAGATTGTGTCATTCATCACGCAATTAGACGGCCATGAAGGAGAGAGCCACCTTATTGGCTGTCACTTCAACTTCGATACTGTCAATGAGAAACGCCCCTCCTTGTGCGGGCGCCTTCCATCATCCAGTCTTTACGTTGTGTATCGGCCAACACAGCAATAAAGAAATTATGCAAATCATTTCGCTAATTAACATCAATAATAATCGGTGACGGCACCGGAGAAGGAATCAGTTTGGTGGACGAGGAGAGAGCGCTTGGGAGAGAAATCAGCTTTGATGTGAAAGCACCCCTAAAATAATTTCCTGTAAATGCTAAACAAATAAAAGGGCTCTTTTCCCACTGTTTAATTTAGCTGCAAGTGAGTGTTAATCCGTTTAGGCCGGCCTAGAATTATTTAATGCTTTAACTACTGAAAAATAGCAGATATACAAGCTCACAGCGCGGCACCGAGTGCCGCGCTGCAAGCTTGTAGATCTGCTATTTTTGGAAAAATCATGAAAAATGTGTGCAAATACTTGAATATCTCATTTTTAAAGTGAACATTATTGTAACTCAAATATTTGCTTCTGGGGGGTCCCTGATAAAAAATATTTTGAGACGGGGGTCGGCGGCCAGATACATATAAGTCTAGGAGTCCTTGACATGAAAGAGTTTGAGAACCACTGACGTATAAACATGTGTTTTTCAAAAAACCTTAGAAGGATTTAGAAGACACTTATGGAATCGGGTCAAAATCGGGTAAAAAAAAATAGCAGATCTACAAGCTCACAGCGCGGCACTGTGAGCTTGTAGATCTGCTATTTTTTAAATAGCTAAAGCATAAAATAATAATACGCAATAAATCGTACCCGGTCTAAATTACTTAATGGTGCAAGGTATAGAATCCATTGCCAGGTCGTCGGTAGGAGCCAGGATGACATCACCGTAGCTTGCCAATGCAAGAAGGATGCCAACCAGCAAACAGCAGGTAACTGCCCTCCTCCTCCCCCCTCACCCCTCCCCCCCCCCCCCCCCCCCACAATCCATCCTTCCTTGCCCGTTTGCCAAGCGTGCACCTGCAGCTTATTAGCCAAGCCTCGTGCTTTGTAATGCAGCGCAGGTGCCAAAGTGCCACGGCATCGTTGTAATGCACACACGCAAGTCAAACAAAACATAACAGGCAATGAAATGAGCGCGCACACTTACAGATGTGCAATAACTAATTAATACCATCGAAAAGGAGGCCTCGACGAGAGCATTGTTCTCCCTGACACTCCCATCTCGCGCGGGGAAGCGCGGGCATATGGAGTACCACTCAGAAATGTTACAATACACGCCGGGCCTATGTTATCCTCAGGGTTAATGGGAAGTAACAGATTATGTGTAGTGGAGTCGTGTAGTTACAAAACAAATGTTACTAATCAACCCTGGTTGTGTGCCTGCTGTGGTCAGAGACGGTTCAGCCAATGTTTTGCGAATGAATGAAGATAACTCTTCCAAAGCCAAAGACCAGGAGCGCAGACATCAATCAGCGCGGAGTCTGACTCTGAGAAGCTAGCTCTGTTTCCAAGATGACCTGGAGAGAGAAGACTGACTCTCAGGGACGTGCTGTGCCCCTGATTCAGCCCTGGAAAAAGAGTTGTAGAGGCCCTCATTGCGCGCTATAGAGAGAGATCTCTCTCTATAGCGCTGCTGCTACTCAAAGATTTGCCATTTCAGATCATGACAAGTGACAAGCCAGTGGGCCAATTACATGAGTTATATTTTGTCATTGTCGGGTGGAAACCTTATGTCCATAACCGTTTGTTTTGTATTTATCATTTTAAAATGATTTAAACGAGGCATTGTGTGCTTGTAGATCGGCTGTTTTCGCTACTTTTGTACAAACAGTTTAATTTTTACTTTTGTGCAAACAGTTAAATTTTTTCCTAATGGCCGGCCTGGAATGAACCGCTGTCCCGCTTTTCCCAATGGCCAGCACGTCCCTGACTCTATATGGACACTGGACGTTTGTTCTGGAGGTTGATGGGTTCTGCATGGGAAGCGCCGATGAAACAAACCGTGAGACAAAATCCAGCCTCTAATCTACTTATAACGTCTCCTTTTTTCATTTGTGTGAATTAGTATGAGCAACGCCAGGCTAGGTTTCGACTATATGTAACAGAACCAGTAGGCTGCAATTTATCTTAACCCTAACCTCAGTAAAACTATGCCTAACCCTAACAATAACCGAGGGAGGCTCTCTCCATTCCGACATGTCGCCACTCCGAAATTTACTTCTTATTGTCGGAATGGCGACACTCCCATAGGGGTTAAGTTTAGGGTTAGAGATAGGGTTAGTGTCGGAAAGGAGACATGTCGGAGTGGCGGGATGTAACCAATAACCCCTAACCCTGACTTATGGGCAGTCGGACTTATGTGCAGTCCCCCAATTTATACCCTAAATAAGTGCTTGGTAGGAATGTTAGAGGAATTAACCATTTAAACCCTATAGTTTGTTGACTGGAGTCCTTAGGAGGTCTATACTTTCCCCCTCCTTTTCCCTCTAAACTAGCTGATCTACAAGCTCAGAATGTGTTGAGAATGAGTTTGTAGATCGAACCCTGGTTATATGCCTGCTGTGGTCAGAGACAGTTCAGCCAATAATGTTTGCGAATGAAGATAACTCTTCCAAAGCCAAAGACCAGGAGCAGCACCGACATCAATCAGCTAAGGAGTCTGAGAAGCTAGCTCTGTTCCAAGATGACCAGCCAGGACTCTATGGACACCGGACGTTTGTTCTGGAGGTTGATGGGTTCTGCACAGGCAGGGGCTGAAATTTCTAAAAGGGCCTTTTGGTGAAAATATTGAAAATAATAGTGATTGATACCACACTGAACTAAGCATATAATCAAGTCAATACTGGAGATGTGGCGTTATGGCATGGATTTCTATACAGAGTGATGAGATTATTTCAACATAAGATGCTGCATTCAAGTTCAGGAGAGTTTTAACAAGGCAATGCCATACCCTTCAGGTATGGCATGGAAAGAGGACATTTGCATTTCTTTCACCACAGTATAAACTGCATTCATGGTCTGGAGAGGGCACTTTTTTACAAACGGATAAAAGGGCAGGGACTCAAGCCCCCTTTGTTGTCTATGTGTGCACGTGCCTGGTTCTGCATGGGAAGCACCATCATGGGAAGACGAAACAAAACCGTGAGACAAAAATCCAAAAAGCACTCATTCTGTAGCACACTTTAAGTCACGCCACCTAATAAAGCGCCATTAGTCTTCCTGTTCCAGTGTCGCTCCCCTGTCTCCTCTCTGCCTACTGACAAACAGAGGGGGAATATATAGTTAAGGTTAATGGGGTTCAGGTGGCGCTTTGTTGTCTCATCGGACCACACCTGTCTCTCTCTCTCTCCCTCGCGACCACCGTTTGACCCCACCAGTGGTGGAGAAAAAGTACTCATTCGTGTTTTACTTAAAGTAAACGTATCGATACTGCAATGTAGAAATAGCCTACTCTAGTTACAAGTAACAGTTGGGAATTTGAAATGTGCTTGAGCAAAAGTATGAAAGTGTTGGCATTGAAATTAACTTAAAGTACCAAAAGTAGAAAGTGCTCATTATGCAGTATGTCCCAGCATGTCCCATCTCAAAATGTGTCGCGATGCGACACATTTTGAGCTTATAGATCTGCTATTTCCAATTTTTGAAAACTTCAAAAATTGGAAATAGCAGATCTATAAGCTCAAAATGTGTCGCATCGCGACACATTTTGAGCTTGTAGATCGGCTGTTTTCAAATGGGCGAAATGTATATTGGGCTGAAGTGGTTAATGTAGGCCTATGTTATGTAATAATAATCTATATCTACAAAGTAATGTTTCAGATAATTGTAGTGGAGTAAAAGTACAATATTTGCCTCCGAGATGTAGTGGAGTCGAATTAGTCAAAGTATTGGAAATTGCAAATACTCAAGTAAAGGACAAACACCTCAGAATTGTACTTAAGCACACTACTTAAGTAAATGTAGGCTAGTTAGTTACTTTACACCAGTGACGACCACCATTTGACCCCTCCCCCGCCTTGCCACAGTGGCATACACCCCACCCATTTGTCACTCACGGCAGATTAAAACCCAGAGAATTATTGGCCCAGAACTATTTGGCCCCGGTCTGGTCCTGTTTAGCGGGTGTTTGTATTAAGCACATCAAGCCGTTCAAACTGCGGGAGAAACGAGCCAAGTTCCCCCGGCCTATGGGCCTTTCCCATCTGGTATAAGGATTCCTACACTTATTTTACTGCCTACTTTTACACATCATTTCTACATCAGCACCCTCCTTTTTACACACACAGACTGCGTATCATTCACACAATACTTTTTGACGCCCTCCCCCCCCCTTTCCTCCAACGCCCCCTCCCCCCCGAAGAACTCAGCACCAGGGCTATGATCAAAACAAATTGCGCCAAAAATGACACACGGCGACGTGGAAATAGAGACGCGTTGCTAGTTCATCCGATGGTATAAAAACCTTGACGCTCTCTCTGTCTGTGTTTCTCTACCCACTTCTTGGAGGGAAAGCGTTGTGCACTGAATTGATGGGGAACCACAGGGAGTTGCAGGCAGGCAGAGACACTGACCACAGTGACAGAGTCTGTGGTGACATCTGCTTCTACTCAGGAGAAAGCACTTCAGCACTTAATAAAGCATATAATCACAATGTTGTAACTCAGGAGCAGACAAAACAATGCAGCCGAACAGTCAATGTAGTCCTTTTTACAGTGCAGAACGCACCACTTTGTCACCTTCTCCACATGCAAACTGGCATGTTGTCATTCGTCGCCTTGCGTGGATTTTGATTCAAGACCGGATTCGGAAAGTAACACATTACAAATAGCCTTACTTTTGTTATTGTAATGGAGTAGCTTTTTCATGTACGTCAGGAAAAAAAAAACTGAAAATGCTACTTTCAATTAAAGGGGAGAACCACCCATTTTCAATATTGAACTAAGTCATTAATATACCTTAGTTGTGTGAAAATAATTAAAAAGTTTCCCCCCTTCTGTGTTGCCTAGAACCTGAGGATTGATTTGGGGGTTTGTATTGCAAAGTACACCGTGATGACATCACGCCGGTGTACTTTGCAATACAAACCCCAAAATCAATCCTCCGGTTCTTAGGCAACACAAAAGGAGGGAACTTTTTATGTATTTCCAACTCCTCTAAGGTATATTAATGACATAGTTCAATATTGAAAATGGTGGGTTTCCCCTTTAAGTAGATTATATGTAGCCTATATTGGAGTATTGTAGGCTACTTGATACATTTGGAAAGCAGAACATGTTCTTATAAAGATGCTCACCACATTGGAGCTTTGTACTTTTATTTGAGTTGGCTACTTTTCAACACCAGTAATATTACCTGAGTAACATTTGATTCAATTAACAATACCTCTATGTGAGTATGATATTCTAGTCTCACTGGAATTGGCAGTAGCTGCTCCCCTCATAATGGCCTAAATGAAGATGAAAAGGCTCCCAGACCCTTAAAACTATTCATAAGGGGACTTTTTGCACAACAAAAGTCAATTTACAGCCAAAAAACACCCAAAAGATGTGCTGGACTTTCTCTTTCTCTCGCATACATACACCTGCATGCAATTTTCTACTTGCAAGCAGAGAGGAAAAGGGAAGGGAGTCGTGGTTAACAGTTTTAATCCTGGTGTTATTTGGGAGGGTGAAAGCTGTGCGTCACATTCAACAAAAGGTGGTTTGTGGTCTCCTGAAAGGTTTTCATGACAGTTACAGTTAGTCTTTTTTTTTCTCTTTTTACTATCATGAGACAAGCTGTGCTGATGAGATGGCGCATAGCCGAAATATTTCCTCCTCTATGATAAAAAACTCAGTTCTTAGTTTGTGTCTTGTTCACTGCCACGGCTTCGAGTGTCCTGTTTGGAGAAAGTTGGGTTTTCGCAGTGCACAGGCAGGCAGAAGTGAAACTCACTTGAAGTGTGTTCTCCGCATCTCCTCTCATATTTCAGCTAAACGGCCTGCGCCAGGGCCAAGGAATGCATCAAGCACCATAAATCAGGTTCTTGATAGGAACTTGGCGGCAGGACAGCGGCGCAGAGAGCAATGTAATGTAGCTACGGTACCAGTAAAGATGTTTTAAGGTGAACATTACAATCTTTAGAGGAAGAGAGAGAGAGAGAAAGACCGAGAATAGAGAGAGGAGATGAGAGGGTGGACAGGGGAACATTGTCCAAATGACAGACCAATGAAAGCTATTCTCACCTCCCGCAACCCCTCGCAAACCCCCCTCCCCGTCTCGTACCCCCCTGCTATGATCACATAAAGAATACAGGTCTCAAAGTTGAGTCTCTGTCTTTCATGCCGTTGTACACAATGTACTCATGTGTACAGCAGTCTTTTCTTCTTTTTTTTTCAGGGGGTTGCGGGGTGGCAGGGGGCGGGGGGAGAGTTAGAGCTTTGGAGTGCATGCGTTTGTGTATCCGTGGCATGTATGCGTATGTGTGCGCCGTGCGCGTTCACGCACGTGCACGTGCGCGATGCGATCACCCACACACCGCGTGTACTGTGCACACGCTCGAGAGAGAGAGAGAAAGAGAGAGAGAGAGGGAGACAGAGGCTGTCTCTCTTTCTCCTGACAGTCATGGAGAGAGAGTGAGATCGTCTCTCTTTTCTGTCATGGAGAGAGGGAGATAGGGGAGAAAGTAGGGATGGGACAATAAGCGATATTATCGTTTATCGTGATAAAAAACACTCACGATATTGTGATATCGTCCTCCGTCATGCACTGGGATCAATTCAACTTATTTGCAGAGCTGCATATCCGGTACCACTTAAACCCTCTATAGTTGGTAAAAGATACTTATAATATACGTACTTGATACAGTCTTTTTCTCACTCTGTATCAAATGTCTTTGCCAAAAAATAGCCGATCTACGTGAGCTTGTAGATTTGCTATTTGTTGGCAAATGTTCCACCCAAGGATAATGGATCTATTTGTTGGCAAATGTTCCACCCAAGGATAATGGATTTTGATTATCGCGATAATATCGTTAATCGCGATTTTTCTTTTGTCACAATAACCGTGATATGACATTTTCATATCGTCCCATCCTTATGGGAGAGAGAGAGAAGGGGGAGAAAGAGAGAGAGAGAGAGAGAGAGGGGGGAGACGGGGGAGAGACAGAGGAGGGGGTGAGTTCATGTAAAAAGCCAGCCGGTGCTGTGTGCCAGGTTTGTTTGTCACATCCCTGCTCCGTCTGCGCCTTATGCAAATGTACAGGGAGGGGGGGAGGAGGGGGGGAGGCTCCATGGGAAACCAGTGGAGCTAATCCAGCATGTTGAACAGGGGAGGAGAGGAACACTTTTCAATAAAACACCCCCCACACACACCCCCATCAAGTCACACACAAACACACACACATGCACACACCACCGACGACGAGAAATGCACGGATGCGTGAATGTAAGAACACACATGCACGGCACCGACATGCGCACTTTTATAGACTGCGCACATGTACGTGTACGTGTTGAGTCTTCTTTTCTTTCTTTCACACAAACGTCACAAACGTAATCAGAGCAAACAACCCATCCTCCCCTCCACCCAAAAAAAGTATGCAACGCTCACATATGCGCGAGCGCGCGTGCGACGCCCCGCACAACAGATGCACACACACACACACACACACACGCACAAACACAAACAGGGAACACCTGTTTCTTTTTTTTTATACATCCAAACAGGCATGCTTTAGTAGAGGCTATGTTGTGAGCAAATCCCACGGTCTTTTAAGACCTACACACTCAATCCACCGGGTGTAATACTAGGGTGCATTCAATAAGATAACAACAAACCTTCAGTGTGGTGGGCCTGCTCCACGACTTCCACCAGGGGTGTCGCACCAAATCCTGGGCCCTGGGTACAAGGATTCACCGCGGGGCCCCTGTGCTTTAGGCACCGAGTGCCGCGCTGTGAGCTTGTAGATCTGCTATTTTTGAAAAATCGTGAAAATCTTTTTGAAAAACCTATGTTTCGGTGGTGCTCAAACTTTTTCACGTGAAGGACCCCCAAAATGATATGCATTTGGCCACGGCTCCCCATCCAAAAATATTGAGTTCCAGGGACCCTCAGAAGCAAGATTTGAGTTAAAGTCCGCTTAAAAATACATATATTCAAAGATTTGCACCTCATTTTCACGACTTTTCAAAAATAGCAGATCTACAAGCTCGCCGCGCTGCTATTTTTCAATAGCTAAAGTGTAAAATAATTAAGGCCCCTCCACCTTGGGCCCTAGTAACTCAGTCCCACTCCCCCCCCCCCCCCCCCCCCCTTGTGACACCCCTGCTTCCACATAGGCTACAAGAGCACGCATTAGCCCAGAGAGTCCCCTGACTTAGACTATGAAATTTATGCAAATGTGTGTGGGAATAAACAGTGCTGAGAGTGTAGTGTGTTTTCAGACAACCACCTCTTTTATTCGGGGAAGACCTCTTCAACCAGGTTTTTGAAGAAGAGAGAAAAAAAGAAAAGAAAAAAAAGTAGACACACACACTATAGGCTGATGTCTGAGCCCATGAGTGTCTCTTTTATCAGGGGAGATATTATCAACGATTTGCATTCTGTGCAGATATTTCACTGAAGCACACCGTTGTTGTTACTCCAAACGGTCGATTTGAGTCTCTTAATCCAAATTCACAGCGTAGTAGTCAATGCTAGGGATGGGACGATATTAAGCGATATTATCGTTTATCGTGATAAAAAAATATTTAACGATAATCGTATCGTGGAGATTTAATTTATCGTGATATCGTCCTCCGTTATGCACTGGGATCAATTCAACTTTTATTTGCCGAGCTGCATATCCGGTACCACTTAAACCCTCTATAGTTGGTAAAAGATACTTATAATATAAGTACTTGATTCAGTATTTTTTTCACTCTCTATCAAATGTCTTTGCCAAAAAATAGCCAATCTACAAGCTCACGATCACAACGCGTCGATCTGCTATTTTTTGGCAAATGTTACAACCCAGGATAATGGATTTTGATTATCGCGATGATATCATAAATCGCGATTTCTTTTGTCACAATAATCGTGATCTGACATTTTCATATCGTCCCATCCCTAGTCAATGCACCCTGTCACCCACCTGCACTGCTGTCTTTGTTAATATTATGATTTAGTGGAATAGAGAGTTTTTTCCCTTCCACACTAAAATTGACCATGATATTGATTTAAAGAATGGTTACTCTGAGTCTGAATATCATTTGAGGCTATAGATAGGCATTGTTTGCTCTGATTAAATAAATGTTTTACATCACGAAAGTAAGTCAAGCGTCAAGTGCTCCTCCACACTGCAAAAAATAAAGTCTGCCATATTTTGTAAGCTTTTTTTGGAGCTATAATGAGAGAAGCCTGCAGAGAAATCAATCTCACTCAATTCATTACGAGATTAAAGCAATGACACATTTTGAATATCACATTCTAACACCCCACCCCCAACGCACGCACGCACGCACACACACACCCAGCAGCTTGGTAGTGTGACAGAGCTCTTTGTGTGGGCATGGGCCCGGATCCAAGCAGCCAGTCTAGCCTCTGTAGTCACAGGTATGTGTCAGAGTAGGCTGCTCTGTGTGCTTTCCTTTTTTCCTCCCTTCCCCTTCATCCTCTCTGTGCCGTCCCGGTGGTCACCGAGGGCAGCGAGCGCCGCGCTCTTTCAAGCCCAAAGAACCATTTCTACATTTACATTTTCCTTTGTTGGGTTACATTTTCTTCGGACTTTGGCTGACACTTTAAACCGTTTAGGCCTAGAATGATGTAATGCTTTGACTGTTGAAAAATAGAAGATATACAAGCAAGCAGCGCAGCACCGAGTGCCGCGCTGTGAGCTGCTATTTTTGAAAAATTGCGATTTTTGAATATATCTTTTTAGAAGTGAACCATTGTAACTCAAATATTTGCTTCTGGGTGGTTCCTGGAACAACATATTTTAGAGATCGGGGGTCCATGGCCAAATGCATGTAATTTTGGGGGTCCTTTTGACATGAAAAAGTGTGAGAACCACTCATTTAGAAGAAGGATTTAGAAGACATTTAGAATCGGGTCATAAATATTCAAAGACTTAAGCAAGTCTATGTCAAAAATAGCAGATCCAGAGCTTGTATATCTGCCATTTTTCTAATAGCTAAAGCATAAAATAATGGTTTAAGTGGTTAAAATCTAACATGACAAAGATTTGCGTTCCCGGACTGAATAGCTTAATCCAGAGTGATTTAACAATAAAAAGCAAACCACTGTAAAAAAGCATCAATTCCTAGATTATCCTTAACTCTAGGGTTAAATGAACACATCACCGTGTTAGCAGCAAATACCAACCTGGCAACCAAAGAGTCAAAGAGTGGTGGTGGCGTGCCTGGATAATATTCATGTGATCCCGGAGTCATGTAAGCGAGAAGTGACAGCATAAGAAATAGGGGACAAGAGAGCAGAGAATAGAGGGGGTGTTAAGGATTTTTTCACCCCCCCCCCTTCGTCAGATCCTTACCCAGAGGGAAGGTCGGAGTGGGGGTGGTGGGTAGGGGGGGAAGGACAAATACAAAGGCAATCACCAAATCCCCTTTGCTTGAGCCCCGTGAAACATAATAGGGCAGAATCGCCATCTATTTAGCTTCGTCAAATCACTGACAGCAGGCCTTGATAAAAAAAAGAAAAAAAAAAGAATGGAAAATATGCGGGGGTACATGATTCTGCCAAGACCCTCACACACAGACTAGAGCCGCCCTATTGAAGCCAGATGTTGACTCAACCGGCCAATTTTGATAAATAGCATAATGATTACCATTATACATGGGGGTAATTTTATATCACCACGGCGCAATGTTGGTCCTCTTTAATGATGGGCCTAAATGAGCTCTGCCTATATATATGCCCCAGGCCAGGTGGGTTTTCTGTCATGGTACCAATTTCACTACTATCCCGCAGTGTCCTCTTCCGCCCGACAGGGGGCGCTGTGCGTTGTGGTACCGTCGCGGTCAGTCGATCCGGCCACGGCCACGGCAGCATCACCGGCCAAGGTTGCTCTGCCTGTTGTTGCAGCCGAGTGCCCAACTGAGACTTGAACCTGTCACATGGGCCGTAATAGGACTTAATTGGGGTTCATTAGGGCCTCCTTCGATGTCCTAAATCCCATTATGAAAGCTCGGTAGATTGGTGCTCGTTGGACTTGACACAGTGACCCACATGGAGTTAACTTGCATGACCCCCGCTCGGATCCCCAACAACACCGTAGCACATGTCCCATTCCTGAGGGATTGGAGGTGTTTACAGAAGATTAGCTCCGGCGAACGCTAGCACAGGACATTGGGTCCTGCGTTAGACGGATCATGAGACCATTGGACTCGGAGACACGGAAACCCAACGTGACTTTTACTTTCCGCAAAGAGAGTTAAAGCCTGGCCGCAGATGGATTCCCGAGATTATGAAGATCAACCAAATCCAATTAGTCTGATGGTGGGGTTAAACTGTCATGAAACGATGTCCTGATCTTACCCCCAGACAGTTAGCCCCGGTGAGGTAGACTGTTTACCCTCGGTCAACTTTGTTTCACAAGAGGAACGCTGTTGTTGTTGTTCAAATACACATGTTGTCCTTGTTGGCCTGACCTATTTGACTTTAGAGTTTACAGAGCAGAGCAGGTGCTGGTGGGTTGAATCAGATTACAGCTGGATGTAACTTTACACGTATCTGTTGGTTTATGAGAGCACATTAGTTCATAAGTTGAGAATTAATTGATGATTAAAAATTAAATCTGTGTTTATGTCCAATTCATCTACTTGTTTTAACTTAAACTTTCATCCCATGGTTTTTGTAACCCATTTTTCACCCGGTGTCAATTATCTAATGTAATCCTGGGCGCTACACTCCCTCTGCCAACCTGGGGAGACAACGGACTGACCTCATGCTTCCTTCTATGCATGAGGAATCCAAGTTGCTTCTTTTCACCTGACAGGCGGGAGTTTCCCCGGTTTGGACGTAGCGCGTGAAAGGAACCAGTGTCTTTCCCTTCCATCAGGCGCCCCGGCTGGCCAGGGGGAGGCAGTATAGAGACCAGGACTAGTGCATGTTTTTTTGTGAGGGTACTACTTACCCTAGGAGACACGGGGAGAACATGCAAACTCCACACAGAAAGGCCCTTTTGCCAATCCCACCTATAGGGTATGGGCACTGATGACGCAGAGGAGAGAATGCGCCCCCAGAGTCTCCGGCGGGAATCGAACCCAGGACCTTCTAGCTGTTCATCTACTTTTATGTCCTGCAATAGAAGTGAATACAGCGAAAAAGAACATGACAACTAGGGCTGTCACGATTATGACATTTTACATGACGATTCATTTTCTCTCAAATAATTACGATTAACGATTTAATTGTGTTTTTGTCGTTGACAATTACATTTCTGTTTGGCTTTTAGGCTTTGAAGTTACACATGGTAAGACACTTATGGATAAGACACATAAGCTAAATATACAAAGAAATTACTTTACATATTTGACAACTTTATACTTAAAAAAGAACATTGATAGTGGAAATAGCCGATCTACAAGCTCACAACGCGTCGCATTGCGACGCGTTGTGAGCTAGTAGATCGGCTATTTCCACTATTTCTGTCATTTTTCAACATTCACGATTATGCCGATTATGACAAAATAATTGCGATAATGTCAAATAATCACGATTAGACGATTATGTAATAATTGTGACAGCCCTAGTGACTAGGGGGACACAAAGGAAAAGCCGCACTTCTGGGAGGGGATGAGTCTTTTTTGTAGCATAGCTCATTTTATTGTTTAAACAGTTTTGCATAGGAAATATATCCACTTCCAGTAATTGACTGCGGTAAAAACAGCTGCTAGCAGTATAGGCTGGATATAACAGTAACAATCACAAAAAGTTGAGCCTTTTTTATTTACACTGATTTCAATCTTGTGGCAATTTTAAGCCCCTGCACCAAATGTAACCAGCTTTTTGAAGGCGTCGCCTACTGCTTGGCGCTTCTCAAAAAAAATTAAAATAAAATAAAAAATAAAATCAATAGTAAAAGAAGAAGGGATATCAAGGCCTTCGCTATACAGTTCACAATGGACACCTGTGGCTCCTAGACTGTAAATGAAAAGATTAAAAAAAAAAAAAAGTTTCCAAAAGTCCTCTAAAACGTACATTCAGATACATACATAGACCTTTGCACACACTTGCAGTGTAACTACGATATCACTACTGGAGACTGTTTTACATATTGTTTTGTTGGTGTTGTTGTTGTTGTTCTTTTTTTTTTTCGTTTTTGTTTCTTTTCTTTTTTTTTTCTTCTTTTTTTTTTAAATAAATTCCACCGTGATTTCAAAAAAGTAAATAATAATGTGTGTGTGTGTGTGTGTGTGTGTGTGTGTGTGTGTGTGTGTGTGTGTGTGTGTGCGCGCAGTGGGAAATAAAAGTGCCACAAGAAAATCAACCCTGCAGAGAAAACTTGGTGACTAAATCTTTTTTTTTAAGAAAAGACGTTATTTCAACCTTTCACTGCACTTGAACATAATGTAGCACTGCCCCCCCCCCCCCCCCCCCCCCCCCCCACCCCACCCCACCACCCCCACAAAAAATTACACATTTCTCCTCATATTTGCGCAAGCATAATGTGGGCATTGTATACTGACAGCGATTTTTTTTCAAAAATGACCAATAAATTGCTCTTGGGAAGACATAAAAACAAAAGAAAAGACATCAAGCAATTACAGAAAAAGAACAAAGAGATTATTCAGATGATGATTTTAGTCACATAAGTGTCCTGGATGACTCCATTCTCGTCAGATATCAAAGTAAATCTATCACATTAGTATATACAACTGACACTCGGACAGCTCGAAACAGGCACTGCATTGCTAATCCTTTTTTTTTGTCTTCTTTTGGTGAATGTTACGTACTTTTAAAAATGCTGGTTTTTATGTTTTACAAGAACCTGATGCCTAGAGGCTAGCAGCTAGCCAACATATGGAACATGTGTATTGCTTGTGTAAAATGAAAATGATTACAAAAAAAAGGAAAAGAAAGAATGGAGTTGAAAATACGTTTATCTTTTTTTTTTTAATAATGTTTACTTTCTTTCCATCAATCCTTCCAGTCTTCCCTAGCCAGCGCTGGACATTCAGTAAACAGGTACAACACAGATATTGCATGAGTGCCACTGGTTCCTCCTTGCATACAAACTGTACTGCTTGCTCTCCCTCGTCAACCAAACACAGCCTCCTCGTCGCCAGAGGCTGTGTGTGCGCGGCGTCAATACCTGTCACTTGGTGACAAACCAGTAGACGTTTTCATTCAGATAAAAGCCCAGTAAGCTAACAATGATGGTGCAACACCGATTCAAAGTTTCAAGGTGCAAAAGGGCTTTGTGAAGAAGAAGAGAGAGTACAGTTTTTAAAGGGCCACTATAAAAGTCAGACCCTGACTTGGCAATACGTAGTAATGCATCACAGACTTTTTAATGCAACACTGCCCATAATACATGTCGTCTACTTAGCATCGACTGGAAGGTAAAGTACCCTGTGTGAGGCGTGTCAATGTTTAGAGTGTTTTTTAAGCACCTTGGAATTAAAGTGATGAAATAGTTAGACGTGTGTAGAATGAAGAAGGGTTTTTTTTAGGTCAAATTGGGGCATGGAGAGATCATGGAAAGTGCAAAACAAGAGATGTCTCGAGGCTTTCGCGTCGCCTATTAGTGGGGTAAGTTAGGGTCTGTTCTTTTTTACTGGATTCCACTCAGTGTGGGCCAAAGTGGCCAACTCCCTGCAGACCAGCCTATACCGTGTCTAAACAGATGTGTAGCATAGCACCCAAACTGCTTACATTTGATATATATATATATAACTATAATCTAATGGGTTCAGAGAGGGGACTTTCATATGGGACAAAGTTTTACTGATCACAAAAGGACAACGCTGTGGCGTCACAATACCCTGGTATTCTCGATGAAATGGGGCTCTAAAATCTACGGGGTGTTCTACTGGCTCTGTGACATCACATGCCTTCCCAGCTGCTACACGAACACATTCAAACCATGGCCTTGTTGGACAAGAATTCGTTCCCATTTAAGAAAACAAAACCAGAAAAATCACATCACACTCTCTATGGCCACACTAACAAAAGAATGACAATTCAAATATTCATGAAATGTTTCCCAAATGGAAAATTCTTAAGCGCTAAACATGTTTAAAAAAAAAAAAAAAAAAAAAAAGCCTTCATTTTTTTTATAGCTATGGATCAATATAGAATATTTTCACCATTTACATATACAGGAACATGAAAACTCATGAAACACTTGAGATTCTATTAATGGGGGAGAGTTCTGGAAGAGTTCTAACTCAAAATCCAGACTCTTAAAAACAAAACCCCACAATTAATTTACTTTTTTCACCCCTAAAAATGGAATTGACAATTTTCTTTCCCCAGAATTGAAAAGATTTACAAACATGGGCTTCAGGGAAGAAGAAGAAGAAGAAGAAAAAAAAAAGAATATTCGAAAACTTAAAATAAATCGAAATAAATGGTAAAAGTTAATGGTAAAAGTTTACAGTGTACAAACAAACTCCTGGCCTGTGGCAGGCTTTTCAACAGAAAGACCCTCATGTTCTCTTGATGTGTGGTGTCAGAGTCACTCCCTCATACAACGCACGCAGGCACGCTCCCAAGCTGCCACATCAGAGCTCCAGCCCCACAGACCACTACTGTCAACGCAATCATGGTATCTACCTTTATATACAGTCCTCCTATTCGAAAGAAAACAAAGAAAATAACACCAACTGCACACTGACCCTGACACGCTTGACCACACATGCACGCACGCACACACGCACGCACACACACGTCCGTCCGACATACACACTCGGGGACAATGCACTTCTGTGGGGTCTACAATGGCCAAGGGCTGCAAAGCACTTTTAGTTTAACTAAAATAAAAAAAATAAAATAAAAAAAATACAGAACAGTGCACATAGAACGGGGTGACTTTTTTCATTATTCTTTTTTTTTCTCAATAAGAAATCTGGGTGAAAACGGAGAGATCAAGCTTGACTTGAGACTTTTTTTTCTTTTCTTTCTAACATACACTTTCCGCATAGTTAGTTTGCCGTTTTATTATCGTCGGAGAGCACGACTTGGTAGCTGGGTTACCATTCTCTCCGACGACACCAATAGCTAGGAACGTTCACGATTGTTGGGAAAAGAGTGCAAAAGGCATCAAAAACAGCATTGCAGACACTGCTTTCCGTTAGTGTTGATTAGGTGACGCTCTGAAGGAACACATGAGACTGTGATTGATACAAATAATGCCCTGTGAGAGATGCCTGAGAGATACTTAGTACCAAGATGTTTAAGACTTTTGTCTAGGGACTGGGTTTGAAACACCATACAGGGGGGAACACGATTGCCTAAGTGCTAAGTATTTAAGTGCTATGTTATCGTCCTACTAATGCAGTGGTTCTCAACCTGTGGGTCGGGACCCCAAATTATTTTGGGGGTCCCCAGATGATTAATGTGGAACATTGTTTTCCCACTGAACAGTAAACAAACCAACATAAAGTTTAAGTGTATAGACTAGAGGGTATATGCACATCTCTAAAGTGACAATTTAAGGACTTTTTAATACCTCTAAAATGACAAATTAAACATTGGACAAACTGTCAAATATCAGATGCAGAAATTGTGAAAATGTTGTGAGCATGTAGATCTGCTGTTTTCACAATAGAACCGTCTTATACAAAATGTAATACCTCAACTCTTAGTGGTCGTCAAGGTGGGGGGTCCCCTGTTAAAATATGATTATTTTGGGGGTCACAGCCTGAAAAGGTTGAGAACCACTGTACTAATGTATTCGTATTTTAGTTACATACTGTATGTATGGCCACGAGAGATGAATGGGGAAGGATAGCTAGCCTAGCACATCCCCATCTACTGTGGTTCCATAGCCTATTTTCTCAAGAACAAACACAGACCAATGAATCCATAACTCGCCTTACAGTGGGGGGCTGGTGACATCCCTGGAAATTGACAGATCTAGTGCATATAATGTATGTACATTTATACAAATCTACTTAGAAAATACTCTGTAAAGGCTTGCTTGAGGCCTGCCATGAACTGATTTCGACAGGTACTCACTAGCATTAGTCGGTATGTTGATTGATTGTTGCGCAGGTTCACAGGTCACTTCGCTGATGTGATATAAGGCATCTACTTGGGATTTTGCATTCAGTGACTCATAGGATCGCCCGGCGCGGTTAATAGACAAACGTCGATGCACTTCGTCAATTGTAGAGTAGATTGGGGAAAAAAACGTCGCTTTGCGAATCATCTCATGACTTGTCGGTACATTTTCATTCCTAAGCGGTGATGATTTTTTCTTTTTTTCTTTTTTTAAATCTTATTTTTTAAATAAATGATTGTCAAACTCAAGTCAAGCCCTCTCTCCTGTGAAAATGAGCTCCTTCACGGTCACACGCTAGCACCCCAGGTGGGAAGTTGAAAGAAAGAAAAGAGTCCTTTTGTCACAGTAGACCGAATCAGTGACTTTGCAGCCATAGTGTAGCCAAAGGATGCACGTATAGAAAAATACCCTCCCCCACCCACCCACCCACCCAACCCTTAACTCCCGAATTCAAAATACACTGGAACACATCTCGGCATCATTCGGCAGGCCTGAGCCAAAGTAAAAAGAAAGAACGAAAGGAAAAAGAAAAAAGAAACAAAAGAAAAAGAAAAAGACCTTGTCATACACTGCATAGAAAGCAGTCCCCACTTTGGTCAATAAAAAATTTAAAACACCCACAACAACAACAACATCATCAACAATAACAACGACAAACAACGATATCAACAAAATAAATGCATTACAATATTGTCTATCTCCAAACTAGCCTCTAATAATTGACGCATCTATAAGCACTACCTACATAGGCAAAACTTGGTATTGCATAATTTTTCATAAATCTGAATTCCACCCTCCACAAAAGTAACTGGAAGATGAACAAAAAAATGAGCGTTGAAAAATATTGAGAAAAAAAAAAAAAGATGAAAGGTTATTAGAAAAACCACCAAAATACTGAAAAAACGAAAATAACAAAAACAAAACATAATGCTGGTTGATTACAAACTTTAAAACGGCGACTATACACAGCCTTGATATGCAATGTAACTGTGAGATAGAGTAGTAAATGAAGTTAAAAATCAACAATTTCATTCAGAGTACAAAACAATTCTTATCATAAAAATGTTAATTTTTTTTCCTATAATGATAATAAATGCAGCAAAAAACAACTGTAGTGATGTCTCTATATTCAAAGGCAAGGCACGTAATGTGGACTATACGTCATCGTGCAAATTAAGAGTATCGGAGAGATTTTTTTCATTTGTCATATAAATATTTTCTGGACTGGGGAGGCAATGGCTGTGATCATGCCGTGCACAATTTCTATGATTTCAGGGACTGCCACCAACTGGATCGATAATTTCCATTTTAAAACCTCTGCAAATGCAGGGGTTAACTTGCACAGACTGTAGCTTTTTTTAGGCCTGAGCCTATTTCTTTTTTTCCTTTATTATATATTTATAATTGATTAACACTTGCATTCCTTTTTTTCTTCTTGTAAACATAAGCTTTAGAAGCTGATGGCCAAATGCATATACTCTTGATCATGTTGTGAACACTTACGAAAAAAAAAAAGAAAGAATCGAATACCATTTATTTCTACACACTAGGTGCGTTTCATTTCTTTACTTATGTTCTGTTCATTTCCCCCCCACAATAAATTAAAAAAAAAAGCTCCCCATGAGGATGGGTAGGGCTAAAATTGTCCAAGTTCACACTGCGGCCATTTTGCTCTTACGTAATACGCGGTAAGAGCAACGCGGCCGGTGGTGTGACTGTGGACAACAAGAAGTGCTGGTTTTCGCTCAGCTCTGCACAGGTAGCTTTTAGTGCTATGCCTTCAACCGTCTTTCACACACTTTGTGATGCTTGCGTTTGTTTGTTTTTTATTCCCGCACGAGGAGACTAGATAATATGACTTGAAATTAAAAATTCAAATGTTTTCTCAAACATTTTACGTTAAAAAAAAACAACAGCTAATATTTTTTTCCCCCTGTCCTTTAGAGTCCTAGGGCTGACAGACTGATAGCTTCCCTTCAAAAAAAATTAAATTGCACTTGCCTCTTTCGAGATTTTTCATTTTTTTCTCTCTCTCTCACTCTCTGTGTCTTCCTTTCCTAAAGGAGATACGAATTCTTTAAAGAGGGGTCCAATCTCAAAAGCCTAACTTATAGTGTATTTTTTTCCTCTTTTTTTTCCGTCTTTTTACAAAACTGCATCCAGAGTTCTGAACTCTCTCCATGAGTGTTTTGTGTGTGAGTGTGTGTCTGTGTGTGTGTGTATGTGTATTTGTCTTAATGCTAATCTTGACGTGAGTAGCGGTAAAGGAGAAACAAGTCGACACATTTCCGAACAAAATAAGGGTAGTATCACAGTAAACTGAAATCAAATAACGTAATAAGAACACTCTGAATTCACAATTTTTTTTCTTTTTCTCGTTTTGTTCCTATGGTGTACACAGTGAATCGATTGACGTTGGGAGAGCCCCTCTTTTCAAGAGGGATTCTTACTTGTTTTTTTTCTTTACAGGTCCGGTGAGCATAGAGAGAGTGAGAGCGAGCGAGAGAGACACACACTAGAGGCCATCTCAGACTCTCGTCCATCCACCAGGCAGCCATTGTCAAAGCGCAAGACCCCTTCTTCACTTGCCTGTAAATATGTGTGTGTGTTCGCGTGCGTGTGGCGTTCGTACGCATGTCTGAGAATCAAAGTTCGCTTGGTTGTTGTTGTTGTTGTTGATTTTCTTTCCCCCCTCCCCACACACACACACACACATCTCCTGCCCTCCGCTGACGTGTAAAATAGAAAGAGAACGACGCTAGAACAAGACTAGTAGAGTTGTCATGCAATAAAACATTAAGGCATCTATACATCACAGTATTCTGAATGGATCCAAGAGTTCTGCAAACGCAACAACTGACTGGTGGGTGGGCGGGCGGGCGGGTAGGCCGGGTGGTTGGGTCGGGGTCGGGTTTAATGTCGGGCGGGAGAAGTTTCTGACAGCAGCAGCAGCAGTGGCCTCGAAAAGGCTTCTTCGTTCTTTTTCCGAATTGACTCTCGTTTTCTTAAAGGCCAGCGTCCGCCGACAACAGGGCACTGGGAGGAGGAGGAGACCGTGTGGGTGGGGGCTGGGTGGGGGTGTCAGGTGATTGGGCGAAGAGGAGGAGGACAGGTCAGGATAGGAGGGAGGGGGGGATGGCGGAATGGAGACCGAGGACGAGGGAGCGGGGCAAATATGAGAGATTTTGCGCAGCAAAGGAAGAAAAAAAAATGATATAAAAGAAATATTTCGCTGCTTGCTGGTTTATTCATCCATGGCTGCGGGACACTTCCTCAGAGTGCTGGCTGGCTCAGCGTCGCCCTGTAACCCCCTCCTCCCCCTCCCTCCCCCGCCCCGTGCATTCGTTTTTTCTTCGTTCAGTTCCCCGTCTCGGCGTGGACCAGGGGCTCACCAATGATGTTTATGCTGTAGTTCTGGTGGACACTTGTTGGCAGTATCGGAGTCCCGTTCGACACTTGGAATGGAACTAAGCTCGCCCAGGTACCAGGACTGTTGGTGGAGAGACAACAGGAAGAGGTAGAGAGAGAGAGAGAGAGAGAGAGAGAGAGAGAGAGAGAGAGAGAGAGAGAGAGACAGACAGAGACAGAGACAAGAGAAGAGAGACAGTTGTAATTAAATGGCAGTGGTGTAAAGTAATTAAGTACATTTACTCAAGTACTGTACTTGAGGTATTTCTACTTTACTTGAGTATTTCCAATTCCCAATACTTTTACTTCTACTCCACTACATCTCGGATCCTAATACTGTACTTTTACTCAAGTACAATTATTTGAAAACTTCAGTTACAAGTTACTTTGCAGATATAAATTATAATATTATATAAAACATACATAAACCACTTTAGTCTTATTTTATACATATACACATTGTACTTTTACTTTTGGTAAGTAGCCTACATTTTGATGCCGATACTTACGTACTTTTACTCAAGTACATTTTGAATTCTGGACTTTTACTTGTAACAGAGTATTTCTACATTGCAGTATTGATACTTTTACTTTTACTTTTAAGTAAAAAATGTTGAGTACTTTTTCCACCACTGTTAAATGGTTTGTTCAAGACACTGAACGTTAACTCTATATGCATTTCTTCCTCAATTAATCATAACAATCTGTCTGTAACAAACATCTCTGCCCTGTTGACAACTTCAACATTCTGAATTTCTTCAACATTTCTTTAATTCAACATTGGAAAAAAACTCTCATTTCCCAACCAAGTGTATCAATGTGTCACCATATCGAAAGGCTTTATCCAGTTCACTGACGATAGTATGGAGTGTGTGTGTGTGTGTGTGTGTGTGTGTGTGTGTGAGACAGAGGGTGGTGTGTATGTGTGTGTGTGTGTGTGTGTGTGTGTGTGTGTGTGCGCGCGCGCCTGCGTGCGCGGAGTCCTATACAAAGCTGTCCCATCTCTATTCATCTCACGCTAATGGAGAAACAACACAGTGATTGTTCCCGGCGAGCAACGGTGCTAACTGAAAACGGTGTCGCGAACAAACACCGTGTTGTCCCACCCACCCCACCACAACCCCACCACAAACCCCCCCCCCAACCCGGCCTCCAAAGAGGTGCTGCAGCAACATACATGTCAGATAATTAGCCCCCCCCTCTCTCTCAAGAACACTGACCCCCACCTAAAAACTCTCCGTCACGCATTCATATCCCCCCACCTCCAATCAGGTCTGTAAATACCTGCACTGCACAAAATCACCACTCACTAGACTAGAACACTGTTTCTGAAACTTTCAAATTTAACACACGCATGCATGACTGAACAGGTCATTTTGACCTCAGGAAACACTCAAAAATATTGATTTCATATTTACAAAACGTCTCAAATGGTAGAGAAATACCAAGACTTGTCTTGTATGTTAAGGAAAAGTCATGAGATGGCACATTTCTGAGAGTTTCCTGAGCAAACCCATTCCACCTCAAAATCTCAAAATCAGGCTCAGTCATGCAAGTTGTTTTAAAGGTCTTCCCCTTAACTCTGACAGTGTACAAATGGAACCAAATGAACCCGTGAGGGTTCATTTGGTTCCATTTGTACACTGTCAGAGTTACAGACTTGCATGGGTCAATTTAGACCCCCACTAAAGGAACCCACAGAGTCCCTGGAATCCACTTTGATAACCACTGCGATAGAAGGTGGCGGAGAGGGAATGAAAGAGCATTCTGGATGAGAGTGAGGTTTGCCGAGAAACAGAGAGAGAGAGAGAGAGAGAGAGAGAGAGAGAGAGAGAGAGAGAGAGAGATGAAAGTTACAAAGAGAGGAAAGTGCGTACAGGTCAGAGAGAGTGACATGTACAGATGAGAACAAAATGTGGGGGAAAAGGACAGAGCAGAGGTAGAAGAAGGAGCACTTTTTTTTTGACAAGGGGGTGGATAACCTCCCCATAAAACACACAAGAAGAGAAACAGCCACAAGGCTCTCTCTTACTCTCTGTATTAAAGGCAGGCTTGTAGAGGTGGAAACAGTGGGGCCGATTCTTTCCAGAGAATCTCTCCGCTCGTATCAGACAGCCGTGTGTCTGCGATAATGAAAGCCACCCATCATCTGCCTTTTCATAACAAATCACTTAAAACAATGGGGATGCGGTGTAAAAAAAAATGACCTCACGTGCCTTTTTCTTTCTTTCTTTCTTTCTTAAAAAAAAAAAGCACCAGACGGCTTTACAAAGACGCAAGTGAGAGAGACAAAGAAGAGAAGGCAGGGGGTGGCGGGGGGAGGGGGGCGTGGGGGGCAAAAAGCGTGGGAGAGGATGATAAAACATAAACACACATGTAAGTTAAGACTGTGCTTCGGTATGTAGAGGGTTAAGGCTAATCCCCCCCAGGGACGTGCAGAGAATGTTAGAGAGGCAGGGGCTGACATTTCTAAAAAGGGCCTTTTGGTGAAAATATATCGAAAATAGCAGTCCAGGTCGGCTATTTTCGATGTAAGCCATTTACCATGAGAGGGAGTGGGTTGTTGGCTGATTTACCAATGTTTCAGGGTGGTGCCACGAGCCGCAGGCAGAAATTGCTTTTCTACCACTTTTTCCATATAAATGAAAGAAAACACAGTTGTAACTTGCAAGGATCTTTAGTTACAATCATTAATTGTTTCAGTGGGCAGGGTCCATGAGCCAACTCAAGGTTGTTAGCCTATTTACCACTGTTTTAAACCAATCAGAATCCAGTATTTGAACATGTGACTAGAAAAAGTGGTCGAAGCCTGATTTCTACACAGAGAGGGCGATTCTTTCAACATATGCTGCATTCAAGTTCAGGAGAATTTGGACCAGGCATTTCTCTTGAATGCTGCCTTCAGTTATGGCATGGAAAAGGGGGTGCATTTACATTTCTTTCACCACAGTAAAAACTGCATTCACTGGAGAGGGCACTTTTCTACAGACGGATAAAAGGGCAGGGGCTCAAGCCCCCTTTGATGTCTATGTGTGCACATGCCTGATCCCTTCCCCTCTCCCTCTCCTGCCCCCCACCCCCCAAAACCCTGTATTCATGCTTTCCGCTCTCCTCTCTCTGTCTGTCTGTCTCTCTCTCTCTCTCTCTCTCTCTCTCTCCCATCCTTGCTTTTCTCTCGCTCCTTTTGCTTTACCACTCCAACTCCTATCCTTCCCCTTCATGCTTTCTTCTTTCTCCTCTCTCTACTACTTTTCGCTCCTCCCTTCTTCCCTCTCTCCCTCCCTCTCTCTCTCGCCAGCCTGCCAAGAATCATCGGACAGGAAGCGAGGGATTACGTTTTTCCTACCTTGCCTGAACAAAGAGCGCACTGAGCGGCCAAGCGTTCTGCAGCATTCTCCTCTTCCTCGCTCCATCTCTCTCTCTCTCTCTCTCTCTCTCTCTCTCTCCCTCCCTCACTTCTTCTTTACAGATTCCTCTCAGGTAATGACGAGGCAACATTATAGGGAGAACAGAGACCACACAGCTACGTACAGTGGCTGTATTTTTTTTTGCTGTGTATTTATGCAAATCACAGCGCTTCTGATGTTGTACACTGTCCGGTCGGTTTTAATCTCGTTAGAATGGATGACTGTCAAACCATATCTATGTCCCGTGACTTAGAATCAATCTGTCTCTCGTGAGAGTTGATCTGAATACCAGTGGATTTATTTTACAGTAACCTCATCCCTGTGTATTTACATAATATGTATTAACCAAGGAAATAAAATAAAGAATCATTTATTTACATTTCGGGAGTGCAAAAACACAATGTATGTAAGTAACGTCTTCTTTAATTTTTGGTTTAAGATAAAGTTTTAACACCGGGAGGATCGGGAAAGCATCTTTTTAGGTTAGATTTTATCTAAAAAGCCTTATTTTATACTTTGGCTATTCAAAAATAGATATAAACCAGATATACAAGCTCATAGAGCATCACATTGTGCCACACTATGAACTTGTTAGATCTGCAAATTTCTTTTAAATCATGAACATTTCTAACTCAAATCTTTGCTTCTGGGGAGGTCCCTGGAACAAGATATTTTGAAATGGAGGTCCGCGGCCAAATGCATATAATTTTGGGGGGTCCTTGACATGAAAAGGTTTGACAACCACTGTCCACAGAAACATGCGTTTTTCAGAAAACTGTTTAGAAGACAATGTTCGAATCGTTAACTATCAGGGAGATTGTAGTGGAATACCGTCAGATCCTTATTGTGCACTTACAATAATGTGCAGGTTAGTACGGTGGATATAGGAGCCAATTCTCCTCCTGCACGGCTGCTGCAGTGCCAAGTGTGCGTTGGACGCGAGCCATGCAGCATCATGACCTCGGACTGCGCTATCTCCTTAAGTAACCTTCAAGATGGCCTCCCGCTACCCTGACCAGATCTGCGCTCCCAAACCAAACTAATTCAAGTCCCTGCGAGCGCTGGCCCCGGCATACAACGTGCTCCGTTTAAGGATTAGCCCCTCAAATTAGATTATCTAATGGCATCTTAATGGATTGCTGACCCATTTCCTGCACAATGGCAACATGCGAGCCTGGCAGCATTTTAATTTGGGGGCCAGCAGCACCGCAGCGGAGCAAGGCAAAGATGCTCTGCAGGAAAAAAAACGAGAAAAAACGAGTGCTCGCCCATGTTGGGCAAAGCTGAGGGGGGAAAAAATTAACAAATGTTATCAAAAACCCCAAACACTAAAAATGTTAATATATAGAATCTTGTCTTATAAAGGAAACGCTGTGCTAGATTCCACTATCTCATTCATCCGAGTAACGAAATTAAGTGGTGAAGTGTATTCAGGTGGGATCTATCTGTGCTCGTATTCGCGTGGGTCTCTGAGTGCCAGACTTTGCAATAGAATTATAAGCAACCATGTCTATGAAAACAAGCCCAAAAGAAGTATACTACATAAGAGCAATTTAAACCTATATATCGTCGTCGTCGGGTGGAAAGCTTGTATGTCCAAAACCGTTCGTTTTGCATTTATCATTTAAAAAATGAACTAAACTAGTGAAAACAGCCGATCTACAAGCACACAACGCCTCGCAACGCGAGGTGTTGTGTGCTTGTAGATCTGCTGTTTTCACTACTTTTGTGCGACGGCCTTGTACGATGAAGCAGGGCTTTACTTTGCGAAAGAACGTACACATTTGAAACTTGGAGATACAAGGTTTTCACCCGACAACGACGATATATACTACAGCGGCTAATTGAAAATGGCTCACAGCGTGTCGCAAGTGACACTTTACAGACTTTTTAATACATCTAAACTGACAAATTAATCATTGGACAAACTGTCAAATATTAGAGGCAGACATTGTGAAAATAGCAGATCTAACATGCTCACAGCGTTGTGAGCATGTAGATCGGCCATTTTCACAATAGAACCATGTTATACAAAATGTAATTCCTCAACTCTTAGCGCTCGTCAGGGTGGGGGGGGGGGTTAAAATATGATTATTTTGGGGGTCCCCAGCCTAAAAAGGTAGAGAAGCACTGTGTTAGTACAGAGATGGTGTTCTGCTCTGCTGCTGTGCTGCTGCTGGGGACATTCTTCACTGCTACCTCCACTGGCCTATTAGGAGGCCTGTCGAAGGGGCTCTGCTCTGCTCCACAAGTACAGTATGCGTGTGTGTGTGTGTGTGTGTGTGTGTGTGTGTGTGTGTGTGTGTGTGTGTGTGTGTGTGTGTGTGTGCACTCGTGTTACTATACTTCTGAGGAACCAAAATGTCCACACTGTTACAGCAGAATTGAGAGACATTGAGACACTGTGAGTTGAAATCTTCCCGGTACAGGAAAAGTTTCAAGTTAGATTATACATTTTAGAGGTTAGGTTTAGGCCTAAATTTGGGCCTGGTTTGTATACTTAATAGGCACCAGAAATAGCAGATCTACAAGCTCACAAGGCGGCGTTGCTGTGGCGCATTATGAACGTGTAGATCCGCTATTTTATCGGCTTAAGTTAAGTGGTCAAAAATGGCAAAAAAATCTGCCTCCTGCATCGGGTTTATGTCCTCACAAGTGTAGTAGTTCAAACATGTGTGTTTATGTGTCTGTATAAGCATGTGTAAGTACACACACCAGCCTGTATGTTTTTCTATGTGTGTGTGTGTGTGTGTGTGTGTGTGTGTGTGTGTGTGTGTGTGTGTGTGTGTGTGTGTGTACATTTCCTCCTGAAGTGAGTTACACTGAGTTTATACGCGTACACACGCACACGCACACACACACACACACACACACACACACACACACACACACACACACACACACACACACACACACACACACACA
>NC_137821.1:17675718-17699605 GCF_963921795.1 Nannobrachium achirus | reverse complement strand
GACGTAACAGGAAAGGGTTAGCTCAGCTTGCTTGCTCTGCCCTGGTGATACGGTCCAGTTTATGGTCCCCAGAGAGAGAGAGAGGTAGGAGAGAGAGAGAGAGAGAGGTAGAGGGGGAGAGAGAGAGAGAGAGAGAGAGAGAGAGAGAGAGAGAGAGAGAGAGAGAGAGAGAGAGAGGGAGAGGTAGAGGGGGGGAGAGAGAGAGAGAGAGAGAGAGGGGGGGGGTATAGGTAGAGGTAGAGAGAGGGAGGCAGAGAGAGAGAGAGAGAGAGAGAGAGGGAGGGGGAGAGGCAGGCAGAGAGAGCCTTGAAAGTTCTTTAAGTTAGGGAACATAAAGCAGTGAGATTTGAACTCATAAAGAATGAACAATGGAAAAATATACCACACACACACACACACACACACACACACACGGACAACCCACACACACGTACACACACACAAACACACACACACACACACACACACACACACACACACACACACACACGAAAGCACGGACAACCCACACACACGCGCAAACACACACGCATATGTTTGACCTTGATTGACTCGTGTGGGAGTCGTTAGGTTCGTTTCAACATTGTTCCTTTACTTCATGGGTGTTAATTAGTGCGAGTGTTTTGCATCAGATAAAAAGCTCCTTCGTTGAACTCCTAATAGCGTGGCTATGTTTGAAGAAAAAAGAACATCATTTTCTGGCTGCGTTTTCGATCCGTCAGCGGAGCGTAACAAAACACAGCAACACAAAAATCGTAACGAACGTTATTAAATATGTCATAAATAAAAGAATAAAGGAAAGAATGGAATATCCATCGCCGTCACGTACCACGAGCGGAGTAACAGAACGATCACAAGACTCCTATTTGATTTAAATTAGAACTTTATGCTTCGCTATCAGCAAGAGTCAAATGCTGTGCTGCTCAACCCAACCAAAGCCACCATAAACTTATACTAAAAAAGGGCAAAGAGCTAAACTACAGTACACACACACATACTAGGGAAAAATAAGGTAAAGGTAAAAAAAAAAAAGGTGAGAGAAAAAAGAAAAGAATTTTAATAAAGTAAGAAAGCAGCAGTGGTGGAAAGTAACTACGGTAAGTACATTTACTCAAGTACTATACTTAAGTACAATTTTGAGGTATTTATTTGCTGGCGTATTCCCCATTTTCAATGCTTTTACTTCTACTCAAAACATTAACCACTTCGACTCTATATACATTTTGGCCATTTGAAAACAGCAGATCTACAACCTCTTGTAGATCTGCTCATTTTGAATATTTTATACATTATGAAAACTTCTTAAGTACATTTTGATACCAATACTTTTGTACTTTTACTGAAGTACATTTTGAATTCCAGACTTGTAACAGAGTATTTCTATATTGCAGCATCAATACTTTTAAGTAAAACATAAAAAACAACACAAAAAAACGAAAACAGTTATTTTTCCACCACTGGAAAGCAAGAACAAGAGAGAATATGTTTGTAATAAAGTCCATAGAATGAAGGGCCTTCACTTCAATATAGTCATTTTTTCGTGTTCCCTAAAAAATCCATGACATCATCATCCCACAACATCGTAGCTTTGGAGCCTGTGACAGCCAATCACAGTACAGCAACAGTCCAGAGAAATAGCATTTCTATGTAATATAAAATACAAAAAAAACTGTATCTTCTTTACTGATAAGAAGATCGATCTACAGTGAAGAGAAAGACATGTTTACATACTTGTATGTGTGTGTGTGTGTGTGTGTGTGTGTGTGTGTGTGCATGCGTGCGTGCGTGTGTGTGTGTGTGTGTGTGTGTGTGCATGCGTGCGTGTGTACAGCTAAATGGCTTGCAAAATGCTGTGCAATCTCTCTACTATCGATAGCCGCCAAATATGGCGCAGACCCTGAGGGTGTGTGGGTATTTGTCCAAGATTTGCTGACTGTACACTTTTTACAGCACCTTGTAATATGTGTCCTTGTATTGTATCTCTTTATGTGGACATAAATAATGGATTAAATGTGTGCGTGTGTGTGTGCTTGTGTGTGTGTGTGTGTGTGTGTGTGTGTGTGTGTGTGTGTGTGTGGTGTGTGTGTGTGTGTGTGTGTGTGTGTGTGTGTGTGTGTGTGTGTGTGTTTGTGCGTGAGTGTGTGTATGTGTGTACGTGTGTGTGTGTACGTGTGCGTGTTATGTGTGTGTGTGTGTGTGTGTGTGTTTTGTGTAAGAGCTTGCGTGTCTGAGAGCTTGTATCTGTGGCCGCAGGCAATTTGCAAATCTACATGAGCTGCGTGCCTTTACCTCTATGTGCACACATGTATGTACGTATGTACTGGTGAGTGTAAACATTGTACAGTATGTGTGTGTGTGTGTGTGTGTGTGTTGCATGCGCTAAAGACAGACGCGAGGAGTGGAATGCTCTGTGATTTTTGGCCTCAAGCTAATGCAGAATAGACCCAAATTTAGAGTGAACATTTTTAACTCAAATATTTGCTTCTGGGGGTCACAGGAACTAAATATTTTGAGATGGGGGTCTGTGGCCAAATACACATCATTTTGGGGGTCCTTGACATGACAAAGTTTGAGAATAACAGATATAGCGACATACGATTCTTTTTTTTCTCTTTTTTTCAGAAAACTGTTGGGATTTAGAAGACATTATTTTGTAGAATTGGCCTATAATATCAGTGGTTCTCAAACTTTGTCATGTCAAGGACCCCCAAAATGATGTGTATTTGGCCACAGACCCCCATCTCAAAATATTTAGTTCCAGGGACCCCAGAAAGAGATATTTGAGTTAAAAGTGTTCACTCTAAATCTGGGTATATTCTGTATCTAGCTTAAAAGAGTAGTTCACCCCCAAAATGACTTGTTTTCTATTGATTACTCACACCATGGAGACTTGAGTTCATAATCTTTTCAGTTTTTTGTCGCATTCCTAAGAAAAAACAATATTATTATAGTGAATTTATCCCATTTATTCGGATAGGGACCCAAATACATTCGGGTCCCCATCCGGAACATTTATTGAAATCAAAATATTATAATGTATAAGTCTTAGGAATGCGACAAAAACCTAAAAATATCATTGAACTCAAGTCTCCATGGTGTGAGTAATCAATAGAAAAAAAGTCACTTTTGGGGGGTGTGAACTACTCCTTTAAGGCCTAAAAACCAGGGAGCATTCCAGCTCGCAAGACAGACAGAGGCAGAGTGACTGAGACGAGGGAGGGAGAAAGAAAGAGAGGGGTGGGAAAAGAGAGAAGAAGAAAAAGAAGAAGAAAGAAAGAAAGAATGAAAAGGTTACCTTTGCCAAGTAATCCCAATGTGTCGTCAGTGCCACTGGGGCCATAATGCCTGCCGTTTTGAGTCACGCTCCAGTCACACTTCCTCAGCTGTCAATTGAAACCTAGCAGTCAGATCACTGGGCCATCACACAGGTCTACTCATAGAGATGATACAACTACAGTACACAACTCAATAGTCGGGGATCCACATGCCAAAAAGCTCAAGGAATAGGGTTGAACCTGTGATGTTCTGACGCACTTTTTATTTCTGTTTTATCTATTAGTTTGGTCATTAAGGTCCACAGAATGAGAGGCCTGCTCTGCCGGAAACATTGCGAAAAAAAGTTATGGTCATTTGTATATTCACTGTCCCATTGACTCCACTAGAAATATATAAAAACAAATTAAAGATCTGCTTTAAGTAGCATGTGAGGGGTCAAACTATGGGTTCTTCATCATCTGAATCCATTGGAAGCATTTTTTTGCATGAAAAACTTTCCTTGGGCAAGATATTGGCCCCCAAAATCTGTGAAAAGTGATGAGTCATCACTTTTTTTCCACTTTTCACAGTTTTGGGTGGCCAAAATGTTGGCCAAGGAAAGTTTTTCATGCAAAACAAATGCTTGCAATGGATTCAGAATGATGAAGAACCCTAATTTGACCCCTCACATGCTACTTAAAGCAGATTTATTTTCTTTTTTTAATATTTCTAGTGGAGTCAGTGGGACAGTGAATATACAAATGGCCATAGCTTTTTTTCGCGATGTTTCCGGCAGAGCAGCCTCTCTTTCTGTGGACCTTAATGACCAAACTAATAGATAAAACAGAAATAAAAAGTGCGGCAGAACATCACAGGTCCTCCCCCATTTTGAGGGACTGGATCCCGGCTACAACAACACTGTGCTAAACAATGCATGCAGAGAAAACAAACAACCTATAAACCTATAGCAGCACCCACTAAGCACACAGTGTAACACAAGAAATGATATTCCACCTGTCCTATGCCCGCATGTTACCGCTAAGCCATTATTAGAATATTATATTTTTATATTATGTAAAAAAAAAAAAGGAAACAAAAAAAAGACTCAATTGGTATTATTCAATGGATAAAATATGTATATAATGTAGTCACAGATCTATTAGCTAAATAGTTGAATTTTTATATATAGATAATATATATTTATCGTCACTGTCGGGCAAAAACCTCGTATCTCCAAGTTTCAAATTTGCAAAGCAAAGCCCTGCTTCATCATACAAGGCCGTCACACAAAAGTAGTGAACACAGCAGATCTACAAGAACACATGTGTGCTTGTAGATCGGCTGTTTTCACTAGTTTAAATCATTTTTAAAATGATAAATGCAAGACGAACGGTTTTGGACATACAAGATTTTTACCCAACATATGTATGTATATATATATATATATATATATATATATATATATATATATATATATTATAGTATACTACTGTAGACAAAAAAGCATGCAATCACAATTAGTCAAAGCTAACCTGGAAGTAAAAAAAACAAAAAGAAGGTTAGTTAGATTAGTTAGAAATTGTGAGTGGTTTTCATCATGGTAATTTTTCATCTGTTTGGCTACTGTTTTTTTGTTGTTGTTAATGTAGTTGTTGTTTTTCTACAGTATTTTTTGCATCATAAGATGGTTATTATAGCCCTGTGGACCCATGCAATCCACCGGGCACACACACACATGCATCCAGTCAATATTTATTGTTTGACCGTAAGCGTGCGGTCAGATTTTAGCATGGATTATGCATGCCCGAGAGCATGCCAAGTTTTTTCATTAGCTAACTGATTTTATTGATTAGCAGTCAAGACAACAATGAAGTTAGATAACAGAGGCACATGTGCGGCCGACCGACCGCGCGCGCACACACACACACACACACACACACACACACAGGGGCGTCAATTGGGTATGGCAGGGGTATGCTGCTGCCATACCCTGGGTCCAGGGGGGAGAATAAAAGTTACTTTTAAATATAAATCCATGAATGTCTCTTTGTCTATCTGTGCTGGTTATTATGTTGTTAAATTACAGTAAAATAACTACAAACGCAAAATTATACACTTTAACAAGTTATTATAATCATATTCTCTACACTTGTATTCTCCCCATCTTGACAAAATGGTATATTCCCAAGTTCCGCAGGTCAGCTGCACAGGTGCAATGCATTATTGTTAATTGTGGCACGTTTACTAACATGCCAAGTTTAGCTGCACTCGAACAACTGTTCCAGGCTGCCATATCCAGCCCAAGAAACCGTAAAAAAGGGGGAAAAAATTGAATGTACTTCTTAAAATAAATGTATCATGCCTGTTGCTAAGGTATGGCAACATGACTGGTGTCTTGCACGCGCGCAAAGACACCAGTCATGTTGCCATACCTTAGCTTTTATCCGAACTGACGCCACTGCACACACACGCACACACACACTCTTTCCTTTTTTTACACACACGCCTCGCTAACCCTACACACAGATTACAAATCACTGGAACACGAAGCCACAACGCTAAAACGCGTTCCTCCTTTGCATGCATTATGCGGACGCACGTGTCCGCAATCCAGCTGAGAGCTGCCGCTGCCAATACCAAGCTAACCTTGCCCTTGTGGTCAACACATTCATTTGGTAAATGCACCGGGAAGGGGCCGGGGAAAAAACTGCACTGTTAGCAGTCTGCCGTTCAGCGCGCAGGACACTGCATGCGCGGAGGTTCCTAAGAGGTTTTTAATCAGATATAAGCACATGCTGAATATTCAAAACCCATTTACCGCGGTCAAGAATCACGTTCCTCCTTTTCCCTACAAACACCTGGGCATTTTTCTACTGATTGCCATACTTACATTTAATGATTGATCCCCCCCCCCCCCACCCCCCCCCCACCTCACTATGTCCCCTTAGATTTTTCCGTGCAAGATGTTGTCAAGGAAATAGAGCAAAAGAGGAGGCGCAGAAGCATTTTTTTTTTGCCTGTACTTTGTCATCTTAAAAATCGTGTTAAAAAAAGGAAGAAAATACTAGTAAAGAAAATACTAGTAAAGTACACAGTAAAATGGAACAATTATTCACAAGGGCAAATGTAAATGTTTTGGGTCTCCGTGAATAACATAATGCAAGTGAATCTGCAGGAAATACATATTTAAATAACATCTCTCACTAAACCGTGAGAGCGCCCCTGCCTGGTGACAAGCCCGTTTCTATATTTTACCACTAAAGCCACTTTATTATTGCTTCGTCATATCATCACTGTCGGGCAGAAACCTCATATCTCCAAGTTTTACATTTTTGTATGTTTTTTCATAAAGCAAAGCCCTGCTTCATCATCATACAAGACTGTCGCACAAAACTAGTGAAAATAGCCGATCTACAAGCAGACAACGCCTCGCGGTGTGTGCTTGTAGGTCTGCCATTTTCACTATTTTAAATAATTTTTAAAATGATAAACACAAAAGAACGGTTTTGGACATACAAGGTCTCCACCCGACAACAACAACATGACAGCGCCGCGGGAGGAAGAAATTGCTGATCTACAAACCTCACGTCGCTGCGTGACACCAGCCAGCGTACAGCCGAGTATGAATGAAGCACTTATAGGGGGCCAGGGCTATTTTGGAGAATCGTCGCCCCATAATGACATGCCCAAAATAGGCGATGCCAGGGTATTTTGTGGTTTAACCCACAGTCAGAGACAGAGACTCAAACCAACCAGGACCCCAACCCTCCTCCCGCCTCGCTAAAACACGAACGCACGACACTCCCGCGCACTCCAGCATGTTCCCTTTTTTTTAACAAAAGCTTCGAGGGAAAAAATGTGCCCGGCTGGGCCTTACGCCCAGCCCCCCCCCCCCCCCCCCCAAAAAAAAGAAGGGAAAAAAAAAAAAAAGCCCTCCCTTCCCATGCCCCGCGCTCTGTGCCACCCCGCTCCTCGAGGGCCTCGCCATCTGTCCACTGGCACTGGCAGATCAGAGCGGCATGGGCAGAGAGGGGGAAAGGGGGGAGCCCGGGAAAAACGCTAGCAAACAGATGCGGGCAGATTGTGGATTAGGATTCTTCCTTAGATAATACCAAATGACATCTGATCACATATCTGGACCCCCCCCCCCCCCCCCCCCCCTCCGTGGAACCACCATCTTGGTGGCATCCCCTCCCCCCCCCTCCTCCCTGAGGGGGTTAACCACGGAACGGGGAGATGAATGGAGGGTTTTCACACGTTCGCTGCTTGAGAATCGCAGAGCAGGTGCGAGAGTGTTGTTGTCTTTCTCGTCTCTCTCTCTCTCTCTCGCTCTCTATTTCCCCTGCCTGTTTCCCTGTGTGTATGTATGTGTGTGTGTGGAAACGTATACAGATCTAGCAATATTAATAGTGAACAATTATTAATATGATTTATTGAATTATTTTTACAAAAACAACACCCTTTTTAAAAGGAGTAGTTCACCCCCAAAATGACTTTTTTTCTATTGATTACTCATGCCATGGAGACTTGAGTTCAATAATATTTTTTTGTATTTGTCGCATTCCTAAGACAAAAATGTGATTCTAGTAAATGTACCCCCATTGATTCCGGATGGGGACCCGGATGCATGGCCCTGGTTGGGGACCCAAATGAATGGCAGCGGATGGGGAAACCATCAGGGTAGGCCTACCTTTTTTATTTATTTTTTTGTCTTAGGAATGCGCCAAAAAACAAAAAATATTCTTGAACTCAAGTCTCCATGGCGTGAGTAATCAATAGAATAAAAAGTCATCTTTTAAGCTCCGTAATATTGGCAGCAACCTTAAACATAATATTCTACAATAATCTCTCTTTCTTTCTCCAGTCATATATTTGTAAGAGCTTAGTGGACGCTCTCCGGTGTATAATATATCAATACACTGAGTGCTCATGAATGTAATTCTCTTCCAGAGGCTCCGCATGCTAACGCTTTCTTTAACTTTTTTCTTCTTTTTTGAGAACGCAGCAAGTCATCAACTGTAGCCGGTGCGGGAGAAAAATTGATGCAGCGTAAGGCCAACCTCCCATCCATCAGCCAGACAGATTAGACAAAGAGTGGACTCTCACTCTCCCGGTGCATTCTGGGACATCCCCAATGCTGACCACGCGTGAAACGCGATGCCTCGCCGTCGCTTGAAACTCATATGCCTCATGCAGGCAGGCAGGCGGGCCGGGCGTGCGTGCGCGTGCACGTGTATCCCCTTCTCGCTTGGTCCCAGCCAGCTGTATATAACAAAAGGTCTCGGGTGCGAGTGGAAGTGTCAATATGTCTCATGGATCCCACATAATAAATATCCCATTGCTGGATGCTGACAATGACGGAGGATTGGGTGACAGTGTTTACTCCTCGGGGAGCTGTCTCAGTGTCGGCCCGATCCAAAAGACACTCGGTCCCTCGGCTCTAAATCATACGCAGAGAAAACAAAAAACGTGAACTGTGACAGGTAAGAGGCACGATGAATGAACTGAACAGACGAACAGTACAGTATACTGTTCTCTAGGCCAACGGGCCCTATTTATTGATTTGGGGAGAAATGGTGCTTTATAATAACTCGGGCCACAAAGAGGCCATTGTTGGATTTGCCCCGAGTTTATGGATGCTTTTATGGTCACATTCTTCCGCTGAATCTTTTAGCTGCTGCTGCTGGCTGGTAGCTTGTGGGGTGATCTTTCCAAAGGTGTTGAATGTAAACACATCTAACCTATTGTGCCAGTCCTAGTCAGCTTTAAATAATTTAGCTGGAAGGTCATTTTTCCATGAGAGGGCTAAACAGGATCACAACAACAACACCACGTCTTGATAAAACGACTCTTTTAAGACGTATATCTGCACTAGATCGCATCTTTATTATAATGAACCGGCAGGCCATTTCATTATAGATTGGAAAGATGCAATGTATAAGTATCATATCTCCAAAGTTTCAAATGTGTACGTTGTTCTCGTAGTAAAGCTTCATCATACAAGACTGTCGCACAAAGCTAGTGAAAATAGCCGATCTACAAGCACACAACGCCTCTTTTTTACGATAAATAAAAAACGAACGGTTTCCACCCGACAACAACGATATACTGTATATTATATTATATTAACACATAGCTGTGCAAAATGTGGACATAAGGGGCTGTACAGTCCGTCCAACACAGGGACCAGAATTCAACGAGTCGTACAACGATCACAGCCCACGTTGTGCGCGGCGGAGTTTTTGTGTTCCGCTGACAGAAGTAGCAGCACTACTAGAAAATGTGAAGGACGCGATTGTTTTGATGGCCAAGGGGAATCAATCTCCTTCCATCCTCCTGGACTAAGAAGCAAGCATCCTAACACCAACTCCACCCACATATTCTGCCCTATCCTACCTCCAACCAAACCACAGAGAAAGAGAGAGAGAGAGAGAGAGTGAGAGAAGGCGAGAGGGAGAGAGAGTGAAAGAGAAACAGAGGAGGAGAAAAAGTGAGGCGAGGGAGAGAACCCAGCGATCATTATGTAGCCGCGTGCAGATGCATTCAATTAGTTGTGGTTGGAAAAGCCTTGGCCTGCGACCAGGATCCTCAATGAGGAGGAGGTGGTGGTGGTGGGGGAAGAAGGAACACCCGTTCAAACGACGGCACAGTCCAAGCCTTAAACACACCACCGCACTCACAACCAGGACCCCATATATACCGTACAGTACATGCACTATGTACATACGTACACGTGTGTGTGTGTGTGTATGTATATGGGTTTCACGCGCTCACATGTGCGTTCTCTCTCTCTTTCTCAGTCAGACACTCTCAGCTTCCCTAAGATTACCGCTAGGGTGTTCCCTACGTGTGTGAGCGACGGCAAGCGTCACAAAGCATTATCTTGACGTACAGTTACAGTAAGCGAGGGAGTGTGCTGGTTGTACGCGATGCGCGCACACGCGTGTTTAAGTGTGTGTCTGTGTGTTTATACTGTATGTGTGTGTATCTGCATGTGCTGGCCTTCCCAAATATCATGTGAAGGATACAGAGTGGTCGCGCATTACTCCGGAATATACCCATCCATCTTCTAGACAGTGACCACACATTTCCTATCTTGGCCCAACTAATTTAATTTGTTTTTACTGTGAGACCGTAGAGCTCAAATTATGTAAAACGGTGTTTTGAAAGCATTTAGTGATATTATGAATGTATATAAAAGATTAAACCTGTGCAAGAAAATGTATGTTTTCAGAAATGTAACTCTTCTCCGAATTATAAATAATACAAAATATGGTTGCTGGCATGAAGGTAAAACACTTGCCCCTACAATACTGATGAGCTTCATTTGGGATTTTTGGACACGAAAAGCATATTGTCACTGTCGGGCAGAAACCTTGTATCTCCAAGTTTCAAATTTGAACGTCTTTTTCTTAAAGTAAAGCCCTGCTTCCTCTTACAAGACTGTCGCACAAAACTAGTGAAAATAGCCGATCTACAAGCACAAACGCCTCGCGGTTAAATCATTTTTAAAACTATAAATACTAAACGAACGGTTTTGGACATACAAGGTTTCCAGCCGACAACGACGCTCTCTACCACTTTGGAATGGAAACCTGTCAAATTTGATCTACTGCACGGCGAAAAATAACACATTTCTCACTCATTCCAGGAAATCAGGAGCAAATATTCGCCATCTCTGGCCAACGACGGTGACCCAGGTCTCTGTCAGAGCGCTGTCATAGCTCCTCTGCGGCGTTGCTTTCTCTGAGACACCGAGATAGTAGCTGCTGTAGCCCTGACTCTGAAACGCCTGCCAATAATCAGACCATACGGCGTCTGGCACACAGCGTAGGTCATTGTCACGCCGGAATAACACCCGAGAGGGTGTTCTATACCACTGTTTCCCAGATATTTTTTTAAAGTATTTAATAATCTATACAGTGATTCTCAAAGTGGAATTCTGTGGATTCCTTTAGAGAGGTCTAAATTGACCCATACAAGTCTGTAACTCTGACAGTGTACAAATGGAACCAAATGGACCCGTTAGGGTCCATTTGGTTCCATTTGTACACTGTCAGAGTTAAGGAGACACCTTGAAAATGTAAAGTTTGAGAAACACTGTTCTATACCACTGTTTCCCAGATTTGTTTTCCTCTTAAGTATTTAATATATAAATAAAATACAAATCTAAGAAATTCCATACATTATAAAACAAATGTTTAAGAAGTAGTGAAAATAGCAATAATAGTAGATCTGCTGTTTTCACTAGTTTGGGTACCGGGCAAACGTCTAACTTCTCTTTTGGGTCTCGAACCTGAAAGGTTTGGGAACCACTGCAGACACAATGGTGCTGCGATGGCTACAACTGGCAGCATAAGTGTCAGAACCCAAAGTACCCATAATCCCACTAAAGAACAACCTGCTGGATATTATTTACATTAGCTACTAGCATGTGTGTGTGCTGACTCAAATGCTTTCCTCAAAGTTAGTAGCCGTGCGTAATAGGAATTATCATCATAGTTTGAAACGTGGCTTTGATCGATACATGGTTGAAATACTATGTACAGACACAAAGAAGTAAGAGATTAGAATAGTGATGAAATAAAATAACTGCTGTTGTTATATCATATGCTGTAACTAACTCACAAAAATCATTTGATGTGAAATCATGTACCCGCCTTGCTCGCGATAAGCTACAACACAAGATTTGCAAAGAAGGTGTAGGGGGATATTCTACGCCTGATTTCATCCCGAGGAGTCATGGCTGGAAGTATTCTTGATCTGGGATCACATTTTAAATACGTCCTACTTATCAAGACTCAGGCGTACAGTACAGGCGACGTCTTCCAAAAGGACAGGGGGGTTTTAGGGGATTTCAAGATCTTATGGAGGAAGGAGGGGGAAGGGTGGGGTGGGGTGGGGTGGGGGGTGTGGGAGCAGGGGCGTCACAAGGGGGGGGGGGGGGGGGAAGTGGGACTGAGTGACTAGGGCCCAAGGTGGAGGGGGCCTTGATTATTTTATACTAGCTATTTAGTAGCTATTGAAGAATAGCAGATATACGAGCTTGTATATCTGCTATTTTTGAAAAGTTGTGAAAATGTGTGGAAATCTTTGAATATATGTGTTTTCTAAGCAAACACTTGTAACTAAAATGTTGCTTCTGGGGGCTCCCTGGAACTAAATATTTTGAGATGGCCAAATACATATCATTTTGAGGGGTCCTTCACATGAAAAAGTTTGAGCACTACTGACATAGAAACATAGGTTTTTCAAAAAACCTATGGATTTGAAATATTCAAGGACTTGCACACATTTTTACAAAAAAAAAAATCAGATCTACAAGCTTGCGGCACAGCACTCTGTGTCGCGCTGTGAGCTTGTATATCTGCTATTTTTCAATAGCTAAAGCACAAAATTACGCGTAATGATGCGTTCCCAGTCTAAATGGGTTAAACCCCCTCCTCCCCTTATGAAGAACATTCATGGGGGGCCCGCAGTTGAATCCTTGTACCCAGGGCCCAGAATTTGGTGCGACACCCCTGTGTGGGAGGGAGGGGCGTGACAGAAGAAGATGAAGGGGGAAAGGAGGAGGAGGAGGAGGAGGAGATGAGAGCGGGTTGTCGGAGGGAGAGAGAGCGGTGATCTCACCTGCTGCTGGTGGAGGAAGGCTGGGTCCCTGGGGCTCAGGCCGACGAAACGATTAGCTGTCGGAGTGCCAGGGGCAGAGTAGCCTGGGGGGAGAAGGAGAGGAACCAACGCAGAGCTGGATGACAACACAGTCACACACAAAGCCAACCAACGCACACCCCGTCACCCACCCACCACAGACAGAGCTCCCATAGTCTGTCTGTCGTCTGCACTGGTGGAGAGTGACTGAGTACGTTTACTCAAGTGCTGTGCTTACATTTCTAATTTCCAATACTATTACTTCTGCTCCACTTCCATCTCGGATCCAAATACTGTACTTTTACTCCACAACATTTATTTGAAAACGTTATTTACAGGTTACTTTGCGGATGTAAATGATTATGTTATAAAACATACATTAATCCACTTTAGCCCTATTTTATACCTCGGCTATTTGAAAATAGACGATCTGCAAACTTGTAGATCTGCTATTTTCAAACATTTTTGTACTTTGACTTTTGGTACTTTAATTTTTATGCCAATATTTTTTTACTTTTACCCAAGTAAATGTTGAAATCCAGACTTTTACTTGTAACGAGTAATTCAACTTTTACTACTTTTACTTACTGTAAGTAAAATAAATGAATACTTTTTTCCACCACTGTCACACACAAAGCCAACAACACACCCCTCTAGAACTCCCACAGTCTGTCGTCTGCTTGCCCACCTACCGCGGCGGCCTAACAACACTATCGCGCTACAACCCTCTCGAAAGAAATGATTTAGAAGATTTCGAGAGTTTGTTTCCCTCTTCTTTTCTTTTGGCTCTCTTTCTTTTGCCTGCAAACCGCCTCGGGTCCTGTGTGTCTCTCTCTGCGGCACAGCCTCCACCTTCTCAGCTTTCCTACTGTCTATCTCAATAAAGAAAATAATAAATACAGAGGGGAGGGTGTTGCGTTGGAGCCCGGTTTGTATGGGTGTTCAGTTACAGCCAAATGTTTCCCAACCGGCGGTCCACGGACACCACTGAGTTGTCCTTGGCATAATTACAGGTGGACCAGGGGAAAAGTTATAAAATGTTTAAAAATAAAAATAAAATAAAGATATGTGTAAATATTGTATTATAATATTGTATATGGATCAAAAATATGTTCAAATATCATATATATGTTGTTCATCACATATATATATAAAAATGAATAGGCGTAGTGTGGGGGGAAAAAAGCTTACATAACAATTGAAAAGAGTTTTATATTTGTTGTGAGTGGAGTCACGTACCGAAATAGCACCGCTTAATTGATCAGCTAGCTATTTTGGGTGCGCAGCGCGACACCAAGTATAAAATTCTGCACGCAAATCATTAATATTAAACATTAACACAAATTTAAAAAAATAAATTAAACAGAGAAATGACTGTGTTATACCTTCTTATATACTACTATATACATGATTTGTTGTGAGGAGGTGGGTTGTTAAAACAGGGGTCTTCAACAGAGGCCCCCCAGATCTTCGTGTGTTAGGATCATGTTTTTTTACATTAGCCACTTGAACCCTAGCATCTGAGCGGAACATTAGCCAAAAATAGCAGATCTACAAGTTTACAGCGCCTCACAGCGTGAGGCGTTGTAATCTTGTAGATCAGCTATTTTTGGCAAAGAAGCTTGTAGAGGGAAAAGAAGAGCAGACTAAAGTATTCGACGGTTCAAGTGGTTAAATGTCTGAAAATACACATTACTCCAACATGATGACAGCTGCTGTCAAACAAGTCTAAGCTGTCTAAGAATTCTATGAACATTTAAAATCTGCAACGCAGTTTTATACAACATGTAGTGGGGGTCCCTCCCTGCTTCATCTCTCTCTCAGCTAAGGGGTCCCTGGCCTGAAAACGTTGAAGACCCCTGGTTTAAACCAGTGGTTCTCAAAGTGGGGGGGACGGGACTCACCTTCTGATGTGGTGATGGGCTTAGTGTCCGGCATGGAGAGTGAGACGGGTCTTACGGCGCCGTGGTGCGGAGAGGGAGCCAGTACCGGGGTGAAGTGTCCAGGTACCTTGCCTACCTGGCCGCTGCTGTTGGGCTGCGAGGGCACAAGAGGTAAAGACTCACAATTAAACGTGATTCATCGTCCCTCCAAGGGAGAAAAATGCGGTCATTGTGGTGCAAGAACACAAGATACATTTTGTTGCTGTCGGGTGGAAACCTTGTATGTCCAAAACCGTTCGTTTTGTATTTATCATTTTAAACATGATTTAAACTAGTGAAAATAGCAGATCTACAAGCACACAACGCCTCGCACCGCAAGGCGTTGTGTGCTCGTAGATCTGCTAATTTCACTAGTTTTGTGCGACAGTCTTGTGGGGCTTTACTTTATGAAAGAACGTGCACATTTGAAACTTGGAGATACAAGGTTTCTGTCCGACAGTGACGATTTGCAGAGAAAAATAGACATACAAAACACAACTAACGCGTGAACGACACGTTTAGCCCCGTAGCGCTCGCCCTAGCCTCGTCGACCTTGCACGCTTATACAAAGGCTAAAATGTGATTAGATAGCATTTTATGTGGACAGATGCAAGGTCACTGCTGCAGACCTGGCATTCTATAGTGTGTACTTTCAATGTACAGATTATCGATTTTTTGGGTTACTCTTTATACTATTAGACTGATGATGAAAACACAATGATCAGAGCAAAATGTCGTGAAGAGAGCAATTTCTTTGTCTTTGTTCAGTAAATATGATCTTTGCTTCATCAGACGGCATGGTCTGCTAAAAGAGACGCAAAACACTAGAACAGGAGATGCCAAACAGGTCCTGGGACAGATTTGAACCCAAACAGTGCTATACAGCAGTGGTTCCCAAACGTGTTAGCTCGGGACCCAAAAGAGATATTAGAAGTCTGCCTGTGACCCAAGCTAGTGAAAATAGCAGATCTACAAGCTCACAATGCGTGGCTTTAGCTTGTAGATCGCCTATTTTCACATTGTTTTCCAATTTATGGATTTTTTCTTTCTTTTCTTTTATTTATTGATGAAGAAGAAGAATCATTGCATTTCTTTCATGAAAATCTTAGCTTTTGGGGGAATGTTTTTAGAACTATCTTAAAGATGATAATAATTAAATGAAGGGAAACAAAAATTAAGGGACCCATAAAAATGTGTCTGCGACCCACAAACGGGTCCCGAACCACTGTTTGGGAAACAGTGCCATACAGCCACGTTGTACCTATACTGTGAGGTATACTGAGTCAGCAACTCAGCACACACACACCCCAAAGAGACGTTTGTCATAGTTATAGCTGTTTTAAACAAGCAAACCAAGCGACAGCAAAAAAAAAAAAAACACAAGAAGGATTTTAGTACATTCAGTAACAATGCGGTCACACTATAACTCTCGGGGGGGTGGAGGAGCTTACAATAGGTGCACACTTACCCAGGATGGATTTCCTACATGATTTTAAACAATGATTTTAATGGCACTCCTAAACGGACTTTAGAAGGAGTGAGGCATGAAAGAAAAGCCAGAGAGAGAGAGAGAGAGAGAGAGAGAGAGAGAGAGAGAGAGGCATGGTGTGACCTCTTAGAATTGGGCATGAATGTGCGTGTCGGAGCGAGAGAGAGCCAGAGATGCAGAGAGAGAGAGAGAGAGAGAGAGAGAGAGAGAGAGAGAGACACAGAGAAAGACTACGGAGTGTAGAAATAAAGGATGCTAGTGGGAGCTACTCTTTCAGACGGCTGGAGACTGTCTGGGGCGTTCATTTCGGGAGGCCAGCCCGAGTTCAAACCTCAAACAGGCCTTTATGGAGAAGAATTGTGTCCACAGGGTTCCCTCCGATGTGAATAGAATGTTTAATTAGAGTGTAATATAATCTGCGTTAAAGCAAGCATAAAAAACATTCTGGCGCTCGTCCACCGGATTATAAGTGCTGTGTTATTTGCTGAGGCCTCCCCCCACCCCCCCACACCTCCCACCTCCCCTCACCATACCACATCAACACCCCCCCCATCCCCACACACACATACACACCCACCACCAACCAACTAGCTCTCTCTCTCTCTCTTCAGTCCAAAGCTGCCTCGTCTCACCTCATACCCCCCTCTCCCCCCCCCCCCCCCTTTCCCCCCCATCCTTCGCCAGCACCCCAGCAGTGGGCCAGTTAATTCTGAACAAGAGACCGGGCCCCAGCAACGGCAAATATTTACAACCTTTATCATTCCCTGCGGTTTTTCTCTGTGGACTAACTCTGTAGGCCCACCGCCTGCCCCCCACCCCCCCCATACTCTCTCCAACCCCCCCTCCCCCTCCTCCCCCCCGCCCTCCGTTCTAGAGACGGAGGAGACGTCTATAAGGCCTTTGTTTACGGTGAGAACGGCGAGGATATAAAACTCACATAAATATCTCACCGCTCTCTCATCTCATAGAGACGCCTGCTCCCTCTCTCGCTCCTTCTCCCTCTCTCTCTCTCTCTCTCTCCCCGGTTTGTGCACGTACGCACACACACATAGACACACACACACACACAAACACACACACACACACACACACAAACAAACACACAAGACAACACACTCACACGCACGCGCGCCCCCTCGCTCTGGCTTCAGTGTGTAACTAGTGTGTAACTGAACATATAAAAGTCCTCCGCTGTTTGATTTAGTGGGGGGGAGGGGGGTTCTCGCTGGCGTACTGTACAGTACTTCTTGCCAGTTATCCCCGGACTATCCACGACTGTATTTGTTTAGAAAAAGCGATGTGGTTTACACTGTGTATACTGAGTTACTGGTTCTTAGCGCTGCTGTAAATATGAGCCTGAGGGATGTGACATAACAATAAGAATAGACTCCGTTTGAGACAGAGCATACTGGATATCGCAGGGGTCTTCAACGTTTTCAGGCCAAGGACCCCTTTAGCTGAGAGAGAGAGATGAAGCAGGGACCCCCACAACTGTAGATTCCATATAGTTTCATTGTTTGACAGCACAATCATCATTGTATTTTGGATTCATGTCAATTTGTTTTTTCAGATATTTAACCACTTGAACCGTCAATGCTTAATAAACTTGACCTTTCACTCTGTACTTAGTCTGCTCTTTTTCCCCTCTACACCAAACCTCTTTGCCGAAAATAGCCGACCTAAGCTTACAACGCCTCGCACTGCAAGGCGTTGTGAGTTTGTAGATCTGCTATTTGTGGCTATAGTTCTCGGAATATGGACGCTAGGGTTCAAGTGGTTGATATAAAAAAAAAACGAAAAAAAGTTTCTATCACACAAAGATTTGGAGGACCCCCTGGTGCGCTGAAAATAGGAGCATCTACAAGCTCACAACTGACGCCGCATTATGAGCTTGCAGATCTTCTATTTTTGGCACACCACACTGGCTTATTGTTGGCTACAAGCTCACAACGCCTGCGTGTGAGCTTGTAGATCAGCTATTCTCGGCAAAGAGGTTTGGTGTACTGTAGAGGGGATAAATGGGATAAATTACCACTCTGTCTGGATTTCGCTGTGCAGGCTCTTACTGCACAGCAAAAGTAGAAGACTAGGGGCCCTATTATGATCCAGGTCTTATGCCTTATGCCTTAACTTCTTTGCCTTTTTTTACTATTTTGTTTTTGTTTTTTAAATATTTCAAATAGCTGATCTGCAAGTTCACAACGTGCAGATGTAGATCAGCATTTGAAGTATTTAAAAATGTTTTTCAAAATAATGAAAAAAAGGTAAAGAAGTTAAGGCATAAGGCATAAGACCTGGATCATAATAGGGCCCTCAGTCTTCAACAGGGGGTCCGGGACCCCTAGGGGGTCCTCAGAGTTACTACAGGGGGTCCTCCAAATCGTTGTGTGATAGAAACTGTTTTTTCTTCTTTTTTATATTAACCACTTGAACCCTAGCTAGTGTCCATATTCTGAGAACTTTGGCCAAAAATAGCAGATCTACAAGCTCACAACGCCTTGCACTGTGAGGCGTTGTGAGCTTGTAGATCAGCTATTTTCGGCAAAGGTGTAGAGGGGAAAAAGAGCAGACTAAGTACAGAGTGAAAGACGGTTTAAGTGGTCAAATAACTGAAAACACAAATTGACATGAATCCAAAATACACTGATGATTGTGCTGTCAAACAATGGAACTATGGAAGCTCTGAAAAGGTTGTACTGTAGGGGTCCCTGCATCATCTCTCTCTCAACTAAGGGGTCCTTGGCCTGAAAACGTTGAAGACCCCTGCTATACTGTGGAAGGCCATGGGTAAAGTAGGTCGCTATTCCTTTATACACTGCCCTCTCTTACATACATACAGTTTGAGACAGCCATAAAATGGTGCCTCGGAAAGGTTCAGGTTTATCTTTATGGCGTCTGAGGGTTAGATAAGAGACGCTGAGAGGAGAACAAGGACCCGTTTAAGTCTATGGACGCTTGAGGAAAATCAGCCTTCTCTAATCTCTTAAACTACTGACCTGGTTAATCTGCTAACTGACATCACTGATCTGTGTCATTAGTTTAACCAGAATGAACCCAATGCTCTCTTAAAGCCACTGACTGACATGCGCCTTCTGTTAAAGCCACCAGACAGACGGCAGATTCACAGCACACAGTGTTCATGCACTTGGCCTTCAGGCAGACCACCAGAATGTTTCCAAACAAACATGTAGAAGTGGTGTTTCTGGGTAGAATGCAGTTGTGGGAAAAGGTACTACATTTCTTTTTACTTACTGTAAGTATCAATACTGCAATGTAAAAACACTCTGTTACAAGTGGAAAGTCCGGAATTCAAAATGTACTTGGGTAAAAGTGAAACGAAAGGCTTTTGCACACCTGCAGCGACAGGTGCCGTCGAGGAGAGACCAAACAATGGTCGGCGAACTGAAAAGGCAAAAACTCAGGCAAACTCTTTCAGGAGTTTGCCTGATGAAGGTTTAAATACCGAAACGTTGCATTACTTTATTAAATTCCCCTTTTTGCATTGGAAGACAGTGTGCGTGGAGTTTTTGCCTTTTCACTTGGGTAAAAGTACCAAAGTATTCAAGTTATACGTGTTCAAATAAATGTAGCTGAACAAGAGTACAATATTTGGATCCGATATGTAGTGGAGCAGAAGTAACTTACTTTACACCTCTGGTAGAGAGGTATTTCTAGGGGTAGAATGTCAATGGATAACTCCCCAAAATATAAAAATAAAGTGTCTAGAATATTAGCTATTGTCTAGTATTGTCAGCCGGTGGATATCTAGAACAGAATGATATCTCATAATAGTCAATAACAATATCATATTAAGTGTCCTGTTCTTCCAGAATAACTGCCCTACCCGGAAACACATTTCTGATTGTGTGTCATGATGTCATGATGATTTGGTCTATTAGGTTAAACTGTTTGTTGCCTTTATTGGTGAGTTAAACTACACTGAACTGTCAACGCTATTCTGTTTAAGTACTGTAGCTGATCTATTCATTACAATTTACAATGTAGGCATTTAGCAGACGCTTTTAATCCAAAGCTACTTACAATAAGCAGGTAATACATCTTACTATAAATGCGACAAATATCTGTGAGCGTGCGTAGATGTAATCCGCGTAGCTCGAGAACCGTTCGTCCCACCGGCTTCAGATTTGGCACGCGCAGTGCAGTGCCGGGCCTCGGCCCGACCCGATGCACGGTTTTCCCGAACCGGCGCGAAACGTTCAGAATCCATATATGGAATTAAATGGACACACGCAAACAGATGGTCAAAACAGATCGTATGACAACAGGTATAATGGGGTTTGCATTAAAGGGCGGGGCATTCATTCCCTATTTACATTGTTCCCGAGTTGGCCAGGGCACCGACTAGAGTCTAGTCAATATAATAAGCAAGATAATATGTCAGTATACACCATAAAGGACAAACCTGAACAATTTGAAAAGATCTGGGGACCACTGGTTTCCTTCCTGGAACAGGAGCGGGCCTCCTGATAGTTTACATTACTAGTTATTAGTAGCGCTCTGGGGTGGGGATTGGCTGAGGGGGGTGGGGAGGGTTTCTTGGGGGTTATGTTTGTGCATTGTTGTTATTTTTTCCTTTTGTCTTTACGTTAAAAATGTATCAGTGTCCTTACAATATGTCATATACTTATGTATAAAACTAATAAAATATTTGAAACAAAGATAATATGTCAGTACATCAACAACAATACAACAAATAGGAATATCAATCTACAATCTAATATCAACAATAACATAAGTAGACCACGCACCTAATCAGTAAAAAAAAATGCTATCTAGCTTCACGTGTGGTCATCGAGGGAAGGTGCGTTACAGTAGTGCTATGGGTTTAGGTGGAGTCTGAGGGGGTGAGTCTTCAGTCCACCGCGGAAGCTAGGGAGTGAGTCTGTAGTTCTAAGTGCGACACTTAGTGTCACTTTAGAAATATGTAGATATCCTCTATACACTTAAACTTTATGTTGGTTTGTTTACTGTTGAGTGAGAAAACAACGTTGCACATTAACTCATTTGCTGCCATTTTAACATTGTACTGTATGGCTTTCCTGCCATTTTGTTTCCTAAATTCTGTATTTGCACGACAATGTCAAACAGGGTTGAAGATGAAAGAGGACAAGCTCTAGTTTCACCCAAAAATAAAATGTTGTGTTTGCGCTGTACCGTTCTATAGTTATAGCCATTTCAAAACTCTTGTTTTTTGATTTTCCAAGCTTGAAAATCAAATGAAATGGAGTTATTTAGGTTTTTGTGAAGGGTCTCTTTTCAAGCAGATAAGTCACTTGATATCTATCTTTATGACCTCAGGCCTTATCAGATGAGTGTACTAGTGTAATAAGTGTAATTGTGTATAACTGGAATTGTGTAATAGTGCTGTAATAGGTCACCTCTTGCCCTTAGGGCGTCTTACTTCTCACAAAGAGAAATACGCTTTTTATATTGGACTGGCCCACGATGGTCTGCAGTACCTCCTCACGCACCCACGCACACACACACACACGCACACACACGCACACACACACGCACACACGCGCACACACACACACACACACACACACACACACACACACACACACACACACACAGACACACACACACACACACACTATACTGTAGGCTATACACACACGTACATAAACGCTATATAGGCATTATATATATATATGCTTATATTCACGCACACGCACACACGCACACACGCGCACACGCACACACACACACACACACACACACACACACACAATACTGTAGGCTATACACACACGTACATAAACGCTATATAGGCATTATATATATATGCTTATATTTATATATTATATATATATCAGGGGTTGACACTAAGGTCTCAGAGGCACTTGCCCGTCGGGCAAGTACAGGTCATGTTCTACTTGCCCTCAGGTCATGGCCACTTGCCCCCCTCCCCCCACTGCAAAAAATAAAAAAAAGATATATATGTATATATTTCCATAGACCTGATTACTTGTTTCTCTCTCATAAACAAAACATGGCAACGGAAATAGACCTGATTACTTGTTTCTCTCTCATAAACAAAACATGGCAACGGTGTGTTTCCTGGCTGCTACCGATACAGCACAAAGTTAGGATGAAAGTAAAAAAAGAAACTTACAGCAAATGGAACGATCGCCGCGCTTCTTCCTCGTATTCGGCCTCACTGTTACTGGGATCCACGTATGTTACAGACAGCTCATACAAAGGAGGCGACATATCGTTTGGATTATATGGACTAATGGACACGAGGATTTTTACCAACGCGTTTTCCGTGAGGGACCATGATCAGGCATTGCTCGCAGTTGTCCGTTGCTGCAAGATGGGGGGACAATATGCGGGGCACGCGAAGGAGAAGCGGTATCCCCCGGGGAGCCCCGTCCAGGCGACCATTGACTTTTTGTCTACTATGTAGCTGTCCGGAGACTGGTCGTCCATCATCATCTCGACCGGAGCGATAGCGACTCACTCCACAGGTTGGCCCGGGAGTTGGAAAACAATTCTCTTTTAGTCCATTGGCCTCTTTTGCCACCCCCGGGACCCCGAAATCGGTGGATATTTCAAGTCTGAGGAAGCCGCGGTACGTAGATGTATAGTTGTGAGTGTGACTGTGTTGGTTTTGCAAGGGTGTCGGTTCTGGGCACTGGGTACAAGGATTCACTGTGGGCCCCCCATGAATGTTCTTCATATGGGGATTTAAAAAATAGCAGATCTACAAGCTTGCAGCGCGGCACCGTGAGCTTGTAGATCTGCTATTTTTCAATAGCAAACGTATAAAATATCAAAGGCCCTTCCACCTTGGGCCCTAGTAACTCAGCCCCACGTCTTTTTCCCCCCTTGTGACATCCCTGCAAATTGTCGCTGCTGTTGTGGCTGCGGTTCTGGGCCCTGGGTACAAGGATTCACTGTGGGCCCCCCATGAATGTTCTTCATATGGGGATTTAAAAAATAGCAGATCTACAAGCTTGCAGCCGCGCTGTGAGCTTGTAGATCTGCTATTTTTCAATAGCAAACGTATAAAATATCAAAGGCCCTTCCACCTTGGGCCCTAGTAACTCAGCCCCACGTTCTTTCCCCCCCCTTGTGACATCCCTGCAAATGTTGTTGTTGTGGCTGCGACATAGGACTACTTTGTCGCTCCTATTTTGTTTTGTTGTGGAGACAGTTTGAAATATTTCTGTGGCATTATGGAGCTCATGGCAGGGCTTTTCAAGTGAAAATGTCACGGGATTGTGTTTGATTTATTCATAATGGTTTCTATAGCTAGATCGAGCCGCACTTTTGTAGCTACTGCTTGGGGGGGGGGGCTTCTCCATTCAGACATGCTGCCATTCAGAGATTCAATTCCAATTCCATAGATGTAATGTCAAGGATTGGTGTAGGAAAGGGGGATGTGTGTGAATGGCTGCATGCATGTTGGAGGATGCTGAAAAAAAAGAGAGAAAAAAAAAGAACGCATTGTGCCAGGCCAGCCAGAATGCAGCGGTGTGTGCGAAATGCCAGCACTGTTCCTTCACTGTGTGGATTATGGGGAGCACTTTTATTGAGATTTGTA
>NC_137821.1:17640718-17670718 GCF_963921795.1 Nannobrachium achirus | reverse complement strand
ACCACTTAAAACCTAAATACTTCCTTTACGAAATTACGAAAATAGCCAATCTATAAGGTCACAACGTGTTGCAAACGCAATGGATTGAGACTGTAGATCTCCCATTTTCGCACAATGTTCACCAAAGGTTCATCCATTTTAGCTGAATGTTCGCCTATTATGAAATGCCCAGAATAGGGACGCTAGGGCTCGTGTGGTTTAAGGAGGGGCATACATGTAAATCTACACACACACACACACACACACACACACACACACACATATATGTATGTACGCACACAAAAACAAAATGCTGCACGCAAATTACAGTCTATAAAATGTACTTTCCTAGGGGGGGAAAAAAGAAAGAAAACCCAACACATGACGGCAAAGGATTCCTTCGAGCGCACGCTGAGGTCTCGCCAAACGACAGCCATGTGCAACGAAATGACCGCTTGGCACTTGGAGACGGTGCTCATATGGGTTTGATATCACCCCACTTCACTTTTATTCTCTCCTAACAGAATAATGGCCTGGCTTCAAGAGTTCTGCCTTTCTCCTCAGCCCCTCACTATGTATGAGTAAGCAGGGGTGTCACAAAGGGGGGGGGGGGGGGGGGGGGGAGTGGGACTGAGTTACTAGGTATAGGGCCCAAGGCGGAGGGGCCCTAATTATTTTATATATACTTTAGCTATTGAAAAATAGCAGATCTACAAGCTCACAGGGCGGCACCGATTTTGCTTCTGGGGCGGTCCCTGGAACAAAATATTTTGAGATGGGGGTCCGTCCGTGGCCAAATACATGTCATTTTGGGGGTCCTTCACATGAAAAGGTTTGAGCACCACTGACTAGAAACATAGAAATGTATAGAATCGGGTCAACAATATTCAAAGAGTGCCGCGCTGTGAGCTTGTATATCTGCTATTTTTCAATAGCTAAAGCACAAAATAATGCATAATAATGCGTTCATAGTCCCCGTTCCCAGCCTCCCCTATGAAGAACATTCACGGGGGGCCCGCAGTGAATCCTTGTACCCAGGGCCCAGAATTCTGGGACGACACCCCTGTGTGTAACTTGTGTAAGGCTCCGGGGCCCAGAGATGGTGTGGCGATTGGGGGGGGGGCCCCCCGCCTCTAAAGGGCACGCGTAGCCCCTCTGACCCCGGGGTCAAAACCCCAGCCAGGGCCTTCTTTCCTTTGTCTCCCCCGCTGCGCCCCTCTTCTCAAGGCTAATTTATACTTTCGCGGCGACAACACTTTCTTCAGTGGAAATGAAAACGCGTCATCTCTGTGTTAGGCCGGACACGGTCGCCTGACGAAGCATAAATTAGCCTTTTAGCCTTCCTATTGTGACGGCGAAGAAAAGCCACTAAAAAGGGGGAAGTCTGGACTGCTTGCTTTCCTTTAAAAAATAATAAATAAAAGGTGCAGAAGAAGAGAATATAAGCCTGGCAGGCCTTAAGACACCAGGAGGTGCACTAAAGCTTAAAATCACGGCAGGCCCTGCATGTCGAGAGAGGAAAGGTGGAACATTTTGTACCCGGACCGTTCCGGCGTCCTGTCACAGTGCAGGCTTAAAATGCTTCCAACAACCTCTGCTAGGCTGAGGCCAGGGGCTGTGGGAGTGGGCCAGGGGCTGTGGGAGTGGGGCCGCGCTGCGCACACTGCGTATAGGGAGCCAGGGGAGAGGGAGAATGACCCGGAAACATGGGACAGGGGAGGCCTTAATTAAAAGGGCGTCAGGGCCTCAGCTCTGCACCGGGAGACAAGGTAATGAGACGTGCATGACGTCCCGCGAGGATCTCCCTCCCTTGTTCTGTCTCTCTCGTGCGCGTGCGTGCATGCGTGCGTGCACACACCCTCCGGGACAGTTAAGTGTACAGTATGCAGGCGTAACACGGCTACACTCAGAGACCTCAGAGAGTCAAGTACGCACATGAAAAAAAAATCCCACGCGCATGCACACAAACAAATGTTCCCTTTAGCTTGTCTTTCTGTCTCTTTTCTTGCTGTGTCTGTCTGGGCCGGCCACCTGTTGAGACAGACTGCTCCGCTGAGACCTCCTTGCCTCTGAGTCAAGTTCAAACACAAGCCGTCACACCTGCCTCTCCCATTAACACACACACACACACACACACACACACACACACACACACACACACACACACACACACACACACACACACACACACACACACACACACACACACACACACACACACACACACACACACACACACACACACACACACACACACACAAAAAAGAGGCATGCACTAAACGTGCTTGTTTCTTTCTGACAAGCACACTCGCTCGCATGCATGCAGGCTGCAAATAAACCGGGCTTGTTCTCTCTCATGACACAGATACACAGTTTTTAACACATATCATGCACGGCCCTAATCATCTCTCTGCCGCCGAGCAGCAAAACGAAAAAAAAAAACACACACGCAAACATGTCTTCCCCGACATGCACACTCACGTACAGTGCAAGGCGGCACAGTTTCACCTTTCACACCTTTGCACAGCTGCCGTATTAATTTAGCTTTGAGCTTTAATTTTAAATGACCTTATAACCGGTCGTGTGCTTTACATCTACGTGCGAACAGGAAGGACTGGGTGCAACGATCAAAAGACGAGCACCCCTCGCAACCAAGCGGGGATTTTCTCACATGTCGAGCCACGATATAAAGATTGATTTCACGATAAGAGATACTGTGACACGTTAAACCTCCGGGTCGTAGCCGTAGCATGTTTAACAGTGGACTGATTCAGTGAACACATAAACAGTGTTTGTGTTCATTGCGTTCAGTTCAGTCAAGTATATTTACTTTCTATATACAGATAAGATTTTGGGGGAAACTTTACAGTACATTGAAGTCACTCTCCAATAATTCTAACAAATGAAAAGCAGTGAAAGCATAACCATTTGGTCAATCTGCAAATTGACAACCAAGTTACCACTGTGACCTTTAAAAAAAAGTATGGTCATTTGTTTTCATTTGGTGGTATCAATATGCAATGTACAGAACAGTACACCATGTCTCACTTTTATAGTGATCAATGACAGATATCTGGCTTTTCAGGGGGGGAACATCCCCTCATTTGCATGGGGAAACGCTGAGGGAGCTAGTAGTACAGCTTATTCCGATTCAAACTGTATTTTGAATGGGGGTTTAAGGTTTTTATGACAGCGGGGGTGCCAGAGGCAATCCATGTCCTGGTGTGCATTTAGGTGGAGGTGAAGGAGTTCATGGCGGTAAGGAGGAACCAGGTGCGATGCTCGTTCATCTGCATTGCTTTGTGCAGTAGGATAGCAGAGATAAGCCCGAGTCATTACAGCACCGAGGGTTCACTCGGTGCATTCGAGCCGGTGTTGAAACGGAGGCTTAGCATTAGTAGCTTTGAAAGAAGCATTATGCGTTATGTTAATGCTAATGTTCTTGTGAGGCACCGTAGACCCGGCGTTTTGACCTTAATCACCTCTGTGGCAGTGGCCTAAAAGGTTAACAAAGCAGGACCTACCACCCACGGGTCACCTGCTTGAATTAGCAACTCCAGCTGGAGAGATTCACAACAGGAAAGCGCGAGTGAGTCAGCAGCCACTGCTGAGGTGTTGCTTTTTCACCGTGTACGGTTCCCACTTCCCAGCAGCGATTGTAAATTAATGATTGCATGTTACTGCATGACTGTGATGCAGGATGTTGCCCTTGCATGAAAATACAACCACGGCTTTCCCTCCCATTGTCCATGTCTGCCATCACTGGCACTATTACTGTGTATACTGTGAATACTGTACACTGCCAACACTGACACTATCACTTCCTGCCTACTGTATATGACTGTGAATTTACTCAATTTCCACACATGTCATACATATTTGACATCTGCTGCTAAATGATGTCTCTTACTTTCACACAGAGACTGAGGTACTCTTATTTTCATTCATTCTTTTGAGTATATGTTACTTTACTTATGATTATTCTTGGAGACTTGTATGGGAAATAATTTCATCCGCTCCTTTTAAACCTGTAATTAACTCATTGAATGCCCTTTTCAAGATGGCCGCCAAGTACCAGGATGCCACGTTCCTAAATTCCTAGTGCACGGATCAATTTTTAGTGCACGGATCGTGCACGCCCATGCACCATATATGCACCATATGTGTAGTACTTTTTAACAGCTTTCAAACAGAAAAATCCGCTTGGAAATCCGTTCAGGCATTCATGAGATAGAATCCTTCAAAGTCAGACAAAACAAACACTGCCACCTTCCTAAATTTCTAGTGCACGGATCAATTTTTAGTGCACGGATCGTGCACGCCCATGCCTAGATCATGCACCATATGTAGTACTTTTTAACAGCTTTCAAACAAAAAAAATCCGCTTGGAAATCCGTTCAGGCATTCATGAGATACAAGCCTTCAAAGTCAGACAAAACAGCCATTTTTGACATTTTGAAAGATGTGTTTGTTATGGGGCTAAACATGCAATTTCGCAATTGCGATCATGCCTAATACATTTGAGGCATTTTTAGAATTTTTTTTATTTTATAAAAAAAGGTTTTGATTTTTTTTTTTTTTTTTTTTCAAAATGGCTTCCAACTCGGGAAACTCGGGCTGTGGCAGCCTGGGACTACTGTAATAACTCGGGAAACTCGGGCCTTGGCAGTCAATGAGTTAATAGATAAATAAATGAAGGGCAGTTCATACTCTCTCCGAAACTGAACTTTTTGTCTAATTCGGTGTAATGTTTCAGAAGTTCCTAGTGAGTGTCATTTTGTAGTTGAACCGGACCTTTCCGACGAAAAGTTCGTTTTTCGGAGAGAGAGCGTGGACAGGCCTTGACAATGAACTTGCAAGTTGAAGTTCATACCCCCCTGAGCTGAGTATGATGGAGTAAGAGGCAAAATGGCCATGGTGTGAATATTTGTACACTGTCAGAGTTAAGGGGAAGACCTTGAAATTTGAAAGTTTGAGAAACACTGATGTATGTGTTCTTGCAGTTATTATGAGTGGCTGCATGCTTAGGGGGGGTCTAAATTGATCCTTACAAGTCTGTAACTCTGACAGTGTACAAATGGAACCAAATGAACCCGTTAAGGGGAAGGCCTTGAACATTTGAAAGTTTGAGAAACACTAAAAACACTGAGGTTTCAGAAAGAAGAAACGGTAAAATGTATGCTGGTCACCTCCGTCTCTGTCATGCCAGTTGGCACGACTACTGGCTGGTGAACTGGGTGAGGAGTAGAAGTCCGGGCCGGTGGGGCTCGTCTCCATGTTCTCGTCCATGTTGATGGTTTTGGGCCTTTTACTGTGGAGAAGGACAGAAGTTCATGGCTCACACTGGCAAAGGTGGCAAGATGTCGAGGCATTTATATTAGCCGCACATTATCAACAGGGGTGTCCAATCTTCTTTCAAAGAAATCTTCTTAGAAAAGATTAAATTAGAAAAGATTAAAACAACACAAGGGCCAACTATCCCCTGACATAATCTACTTTTGGTCGGACCATAACAAAGTCACATACATATGCAGATACTACATATGCATCGCATTAAAACAAATGTATTTAACTATTATCATCAATATTTAATGTTCTTGTCTTTTGTCAGCTGTCTACTCTGAACAAAACACAAATAACTTTCTTTGACCCCGACAGAATAAGACAACAGGGAACAATCCTGAAATAATTATCCTCTGGGAGAATATTCTTGTGGGATGGTGGTTAGCGGGCCGTTTATAATACAATTTAGGAATTAAGCCCAGGACTGTATAAAATGTGTCCTCGGGCCGCATTTGGCCCCCGGGCCGCACATTGACCTACAATATCCACCTGTTTCGGCGGGAGTTTACTGGAGATTATTTGGACCTTTTTTGGACCACACTTCCGGTTTAACAGCAGACATACAAGCTCACGTCGCGTCGCAGATGCAACCCGTTGTGAGCTTGTAAATCACACTCGGCTGCAGCGCCGGAAGCTCGGTACAGCGTCTGCGCAATGCACTATGGGGCGTTGGAAAGTCGTGGATAAATAATATCTATGCGTGATATCAATCCACACGACAATCCTTGATATAGTTGCTATAATACAAAGCAATTTCTTTAATCATAGCAATCAGACACATCTTTATCAAATCATCATTAGAGAGTATAACTTTGCTGTTTTACAAATCTGACTTTCACGCACAGTACAAATATACCGGTATCTATGGATGTATGTCAGTGGTTCTCAAAGTGGATTCCAGGGACTCTGTGGGTTCCTTTAGGGTGGGGGGCCTAAAATGACCCATACAGGTCTGTAACTCTGACAGGGTACAAATGGAACCAAATGAACCCATTACAGAGTTAAGGGGAAGACCTTGAAATCTGAAAGTTTGAGAAACACCGATGTATGTGTTGTTCTGAAAATCATGCCGTTATTATGGGACTCTATGGGTTCCTTTATGGGGGTCTAAATGGACCCATACAAGTCTGTAACTCTGACAGGATACAAATGGAACCTGTTAGGGTTCATTTGGTTTCATTTGGTTCCATCAGAGTTAAGGGGAAGACTGATGTAGGTGTTGTTTGAAAATCGTGCAGCTATCATGCTTAGGAATGTGCTGAGCTCCACGGACCTGCCAGGGGGTGAGGAGAGGGAACGGTGCAGGCCCACACTAGAGTTCAGGTCGTGGTAGTAGGGCTGGCTGGGCATCTCGGCCATGGAGAAGTTGACCCCCGCTCCCTGGGTGATGGGCGCTATGTGGAGGAGAGACAGAGACAGAGAGAGAGAGAGGGGTGAGAGAAGTACAGTTAGAGTGGTGGTAGCCATTAGCGGTGGACAGCAACTTTAAGTTAATTTACTACTTGAGTACTGGACTTAATTACGTTTTCTTATTTCTTTTTGCAAGCTCAGGACTCTCACGCTATATTTCACGGAAATATTGGACCCAGTTCAGCAAGCACTTGACGCCAAATGACACCCACATTTTGATCTTACCGGCATTTAGGACCGGTCCCAAGTAGGGGTCAGATTCAGCAACGTTTTTTTGTCAGGAATTTTGAAGGTAAGACAGAAATATAAGCCAGATTTAGTCACTTTATTTACACTGTATTTACGACCAGATCGATGAATCGGGCCCACTGTACTTAAAACTCTGCTACATTTTTAGGAAGGGACTCTCGGGACCCAACTTAGAATTATTACATTATGAATTAACCACTTAATTCAACCACTATATGGGGCGCCCGCTGGCCTGGTGGTCAAGGTCGCCGTTTCGATTCCCGATCCGGACGACCTTTGCCACATTCCCCATCTCTCTCCCCATTTCCTGTCAGTCTACTGTCCTATCAAAATAAAGGCATAAAAAAGCCCAAAAACAAATCTTAAAAAAAAAAGAAAAATCAACCACTATATTTCAAATATAGCGATTTACGCGTGCACGCACGCACGCACACACACACACACACACACACACACACACACACACACACACACACACACACACACACACACACACACACACACACACACACACACACACACACACACACACACACACACACACATCACAAGACTCCACATTGTCCACTTAATGGCCTCCTCCTCCTCCTCCACCACCACCACAACAGACAGCCTGGAAACATTTCATGAATGATTCCTGACTGTGCATCTCGGGGCAAGTCTCTCAGTTATGCTCTGGCCCATCATTATTCATAATGCATCCAAAGGGGGCTTCTGCTCGTCACTTGTTTGCTGTGGCTTCAAGTACAGTAAAGCACTGTTCTGTGCAGGGAGACGACTGCATAGTGATTTACAGTAGAAGAGAGGTGTCCATTTTCTCGCTGCGGTCGAGGCTGGGGGGATATTGTTTCAAGGGAGGATGGGCGAATGTTTACAGAACAAAAGCAGCCCGCCAGACCTCTCTTCCTCCCTTCCCTTCCCTTCCCTTCCCTCCCTCTCTCTCTCTCTCTCCTTTCTCCTTCTCTCTGTCCAGGGGCGTCACAAGGGGGGGGGGGGGGGGGGGTCTGAGTTTCTAGGGCCCCAAGGTGGAGGGGGCCTTAATTATTTGATACTTTAGCTATTGAAAAATAGTGTATTTTTTAAAAGTAGTGAAAATGTTTGCAAATCTTTGAATAGGCCTATATGTTTTTTTTTTTAAGCGAACGTTGGTAACTCAAATTTTGCTTCTGGGGTGGTCCCTGGAACTCAATATTTTGAGATGGGAAACATAGGTTTTTCAAAAAAATCTTAGAAGGATTTGAAATATTCAAAGACTCGCACACATTTTCAAGATTTTTCAAAAATAGCAGATCAACAAGCTTGTATATCTGCTAATTTCCAATAGTCAAAGCACAAAACAACGTGTAATAATGCGTTCCCAGTCAAAACGGGTTAAACCCCCTCCTCCCCCCTACGAAGAACATTCATGGGGGGGGCCCGCAGTGAATCCCTGTACCCACCCAGGGCCCAGAATGTGGTGCGACACCCCTGTCTGTCTCTCTCTCTCTCGCTCCTCTCCTCCCAGTGTGTGGTCTCTAGTAAGAGAGCCCCCACAGCCCGGGCGGTTGGTGGGTCGGTTGGGTTTTGGAGCCGATGAGAGGATGGAGTGTGTAGTGGTGTCTGTTGTGGTCTGAGGTTCACCACTGGCACGGTCCCTCGGCCAGCCTACTGCTGCCCCGCGCTGGCAGGCTGCAGCAGCCCCTTGGCACCAGCCCCTACCCACTGCTATGGCCATATACCAGGCTGTATGTGGGCCCAACGCTTCCGGACCAGAGAACACTGGATGTAGCGGGGGCCACTGTGGGGGGGCTGGGGTGGGGGTGTCACTGTCATTCAACGCCAACTGGCAACCGACCACCGCTTTTGTCTCATGCTGTATAATTATATCCGAGTAACTTTCTTTTTAATACTACTCAGTTGTTGTTTCTTTTTGAGGTTTGACTTCTAAGCGCATTTTCCACAGGCCCAACACCACACCACTCCACACCACACCGCCCACTTGTGTCAGGTTTTCCACTACAAGGAACTGGGTAGAGTGGTGTGAAAGTGGTACTAAACGAGGTACCAAAAAGTATCCAGTCTTGAGTGGTTCCGACTTCTGAGCTAGGCCAAGCGAGGCCTGAACCAGTGACATATTTGCTTCTTGCTACTAAGAGGTGCAAATGCATTTTTGTCTCTCAGAGCTTTTTCCTTCACTTTAAAGGAGTAGTTCACCCCCAAAATGACTTTTTTTCTATTGATTACTCACGCCATGGAGACTTGAGTTCAATGATATATATTTTTTTGTATTTGTCGCATTCTTAAGACAAAAAAATACATTACAGTAAATTAACCACCATTGATTCTGGGTGGGGACCCACATGCATGGGCCTGGATGGGGACCCAAATGCATTTGGGTGAGAATCAATGGGGGTAAATTTACTTGACCCTTGACCCTAAATTTACCCCCATTGATTCTGACCCAAATGCATTTGGGTCCCCATCCAGGGCCTTATTTGGGTCCCCATAAAGGCTCATGCATTTGGGTCCCCATCCAGAATCAATGGGGGTAAATTTACTATAATAAATATTTTTGTCTTAGGAATGCGACGAATACAAAAAAATATTATTGAACTCAAGTCTCCATGGCATGAGTAATCAATAGAAAAAAAGTCATTTTGGGGGTGAACTACTCCTTTAACTCATTCCCTGCCAGGCCCGATAGTCCCGAGATTATTCCAATGTCTTTCCCCGCCAGGCCCGATAGTCCCGAGAATTAAAAAAAAAAAAAAAAAAATTCAAAAAATTTTTTTTTTCAAAAAAAATTTTTGACCCCCAAAAATGGAGTAGGCATGATAGCAATCGCGAAATTGCATGTTTAACCCCCATAGCAACCCCATCTTTCAAGCATGGCAGCCATTTTGGCAGCCATCTTTGTTAAACATAGTGGCTGTTATCTCATGAATGCCTGAACGGATTTCCATTCGGATTTTTTTGTTTGAAAGCTGTGAGCAATGTGGACACACGTGGTGCATTATCTAGGCATGGGTGTGCATGATCCGTGCACACCCAATTACATGGAAGTCTATGGAGACGAATGGCAGGTGGGAGTACGGAGGTATGTTAAAATGGCGGTCAATGTGTTAAGCATGCACTAGTAGTACTATGTTGGGTTCACAATAGGACATAAACAGAATGTACACTGAACGTTCCTGTGTCTTAAGTTCACCGGTTCCTCGTGAGCCTATAAATGTACTGTATACTCATTCCCGGGGTCCTCTCTTCCAATAATGAGTATCCTTGTCGAAAGGCCAGATTGCGAGTCAGCCTTGAACTCTGGCGATCCCTTTGATGGTCTTCAAAGACCGTCTCAAGAGCCTGGAAACCAGAGTGGAGAGGAGAGCGGGGAGGGAGAGACGTGTTGACGGACAAGCCAGGCCGCTCAGAAATCTACCCTGCGGGGAGTGGCCCGGGCCGAGTGAGTGACAATTCCTGTGCGTCCGATTTTTGCCTTGTTAAAATTCCAGTTTGACTTTTAGCCCAACCTCGCAGAAGCTGGCGAAGAGGAGGCCGCCACCAGAGAGGAAAAAACACGGCCGTCGCTGTGGCCATCTGGTCAGGGGCCGCAAATTAAAAACAACAAGAACAAAAACACAATATCTTTCAAAGGGATGCTTGTCAGGTGTGTCAGCGCGAGCGAGGGGGCTCGTCGCTTTCAGGTCATAAATGGTCAAGGAGACTGGATCTGCGAGCACAGATCAACACCAACGTGTACTTTGAAACAAAAGGGAGAAAATGGAACATGTAATACCTGTAAGGTCATGTTAAACTAGGGCATTAAAGACTTGTGATTTTTGCAAGTCGACTCGACTCAGTAAAAAGTTGAGTTGAAGTCGACTTTATCGTTTGATGACGTCATCACAACACACACAACCCCCTGATTATTTTGGGGGGTCCCCAGATTATTAACTTAAAATATATAGAGGCAGAAATTGTGAAAATAACCGATCTACATGCTCACAACGCCTCGTATCGCGAGGTGTTGTGAGCATGTAGATCTGCTATTTTCACAATAGAACCATGTTATACCAATTGTAATGTAGCACTGTAATATTGGATCATTCTGTCCTTGACAATAAGCAATCCTACTGTTTGAATGCTGTACAGACGCACACATGGAGCAAAAAAAAATCGACTTTCTCTGGTGGGAGTCGACTCAGTCGACTTGTCGACTTTTTGGTTAAAGCCCTACAACATGTACTTTGAAACAAAAGGGGAGACGACGGAACATGTAATACCTGTAAGGTCATGTTATACTACACTTTTCAAGAGTCTTTTATTGAATCTGTTATCTATGTTTAGTTCTCTGTTGTTGCCCTAATTTCCTCTCCGGTGGATCAATAAACTTGATCTTATCTCAAAACAACAAGACACCCGCTCCAGCGTCCCAACGCCTATACCTGCGGGTTTATGATTCTTACTCAAGTTCAGTTGTTGGCTCTTAAAACAAAAGCATGGCTGACGCATTATTGACCCCGCGCTGTCATAGTGTGTCAACAAAGTGAAAACGGTAAAGAAAATATTAAACCCATAAACCCAACACACCTACATTTTGCGCTTCTAAGAAAAACGCATGACACACTAGACATAAATACGGGTAATGAACCGAAAGTTGGCTCGGCGTGTACAGTGGGGTGAATGCATTCTTTGTGTGCTGGTGGCATGTCCCAGAGTCATGGCAGCAAGGGCGTCACAAGGGGGTGGGGGGGAGATGTGGGACTGAGTTTAGGGCCCAAGGTGCAGGGGGCAGGGGTTAAAGCCAAAAAGAATCCCAAGACTGACATTTATTTTTATTTTAGAAACATGGCACACCAATATTTGGGATGTTTCCCAGAAGTTCTGAACTGCCTTCACTGAATGTGGGTGTGCCAATCCATGATTCCATCCATTTTATAAAAGTATCTTCTGAAGTTCTGTTGTATTCTGTTGCTAGTCTGGCCAATTCAAATACTCATATCTTGAAATCATAACTGCTTTTTAAGTTGGCTGGCGTTTTGACAACTTTGTCATTCACGCAGCAGCCATCGCTACACCTCCCCCTTATTTATAATTATTTTTGTGGATCTGCAGATCTGATCTCAGAAATAGCCCCTATGGAATCCTCAAGACTGAAATCAGTCCCCAGGACTGAGAACTTTAACCCCTGGCAGGGGGCCTTCATTATTTTATATTATTGAAAAATAGCAGATCTACAAGCTCACAGCGCAGCACTCGGTGCCGCGCTGCGAGCTTGTAGATCTGCTATTTTTGAAAAGTCGTGAAAACGAGTGCAAATCTTTGAATATATGTATTTTTCAAGTGAACATTTGTAACTCAATTTGGGGGTCCTTCACATGAAAGAGTTTGAGCACCGCTGACATAGAAACATAGGTTTTTCAAAAAAACCTTTTCTAAAAGGATTTAGAAGACATTTATAGAATCTGGTCAAAAATATTCAAAGACTTGCACAAATTTTCACAACTTTTCAAAAATAGCAGATATACAAGCTCGCAGCGCGGCACTCGGTGCCGCGCTGTGAGCTTGTATATCTGCTATTTTTCAATAGTTAAAGCATTAAATAACGCGTAATAATGTGTTCCCAATCTAAATGGGTTAGAACATTCATGGGGGGTTCCACTGTTAGTTACAGGGAACAGCTTCTGGCTCTATCAAAGTCAAATGAATGCGGGGGGAAAGGGGCCTGTCCGACAGGCCCCAAGGGTTATATGTTTTATGTGATTGCTTTGTATTTTTTAACGTATTGTATGTGTGTTTTGTTTCTGCATGAAGGCACAGTAAAATGTAACCTTCATGCATTGTTTTGTTTTTTTCTCTTTTTATTTTGTCTCGTCTTTGGCTCGGTTGTGTGTTTTTTTCCTTTTTGTTCTGTTTAATGTATATGTCTGATGTATGTTTCTGGGGTGGGGGGAGAAGGGTGTGTGTTTGTTTTGTGTGGTATACTCATCTACAAAGTATAACCAATATTGTATAGATTCATTTGTATGCCTGTATGTCCTTAAAACACTTGATATAAAACACTGTATAAAACCAATAAACAGATAATAAAAAAAAAAAAGAACATTCATGGGGGGCCCACAGTGAACCCTTGTACCCAGGGCACAGAATTTGACGTGACACCCGTGCCTGGCAGCAGCAGCCTTTGGAAACGGCAAAGGTAAATATGGCCCCGGGGAGGCAGTGTCCTCAGCTAGCTAGCAAGAGAGAGAGAGACCAGAGATTCCGACAAGAAAGAGCTGTCAACAGCTTTGAGATGAGCAGGGCATGTCTGTACAAACATGCACACGCTCATACGCACACAGATGTACAGTAAAAGCGTTTTGTTCCAGGGCCAGGAACTTGCCCGACTGGATTTACAACACCCCCCACCGCAGCAGCAGGCTGCATCAGATCTGTTTGAATCCACACATGGCAGAAGGGATTCAGTAAGGGTTGCCATAATTGTGTGACTTCGAGCTGGGTGGATTTTCTTGTGACCCTGATTCACTTACAACACCCACCGAATGCCCCCAAATCCCTTTCATATCATGCATGTACTGGCACATAATGTATACTAGTGAAGGGACGATACGCGATGTTATCGTTTATCGTGATATGAAAACACTCACGATAATCGTATGGTGGAGATTTAATTTATCGTGATATTGTCCTCCGTCATGCACTGGGTTCAATTCACCTTTTATTTGCCGAGCTGCATATCCGCAACGACTTAAACCCTCTATAAATGTACTTACAATATACGTACTTGATAGTCTTTTTTTCACTTGTAGATCTGCTATCTTTTGGCAAATGTTCCACCCCAGGATAACGGATTTGATTATCGCGATAATATCGTAAATCGCCATTTCTTTTGTCACAATAATCGTGATATGAAATGTTCATATCGTCCCATCCCTAATGTATACACAAACACAGAATGTTGGGTTTCGTCATGCCTGCTAGATTCCAACGTGTGTTCTTCTGAGGAATAAAGTACTTACTTCTGGAGACCCGCACCAGTTCTGCAACACTGAAGACACCTGATTTGATGAAGCTGTCTTCCAAGTAAACTGCTGAAAGACACAAGACACAAAAACACAAGAACGCACAGCAAATGATTAGAGAATGAATTAATAATTACGATTCATGGTATGAACATAAGTCCAACAGACTTGATACTTATTTTTTTAAGATTTATTATTGGCATTTAAAGCATTTTATTTCTGACAGGTCAAATAAACGGGAGGACACAGGAAAGGTTGGAGTGGTGGAAAAAGTACTCAAGTTTTACTTGAGTAAAATATCAATTCTGCAAAGTAGAAATACTCTGTTAACGTCCTGAATTCAAAATTCACTTGAGTAAAAGTACAAAAGGATCGGCATCAAAATTTACCAAAAGTAGAAAGTACTGATTAAGTAGAATGTGCTGTTTCACAAGTTTTCGAATGTATAAAGTCGTATAAAATCTTTAGGAAAATAGCAGATCTACACTGCATTGTTAGCTAGAAGATGGTCTATATTCAAATGGCCGAAATGTATATAGGGCTGAAGTGGTTCATGTATGCTTTGTAATAACACAATCTACAAAGTAACTAAGGTTTTCAAATCATTGTAATGGAGTAGCAGTCAAATATTTGCCTCTATTGAGATGTAGTGGAGTAGAAGTAAAAGTATTGAAAATTGGAAATACTCAAGTAAAGTAAAAAATACCTCAAACTCGTACTTAAGTACAGTACTTGTGGCTACTTTACACCACTGTGGAGGATGAATAATGTGCCTTGGGTGGAATTAGAAACAGGGTCAGCTGTGGGAAGGACTTTAGCCTTATTTATATGGTACTGCATGTGCTCTTACTCTGTGAACCGGGCACCCTATTCACTGTTTACCAGCACAGCAAGGTAAAAGGAACTGTTAAGCTGGCCATACACTAGCCGATAACCGGGGCATTTAATTACCCTCCCGACAATCTGGCTGCCTCTGACTGAAACGGGCCCGACAATCGGGCATAAATGTCGTCTAGCGTGAGGGCTCACAGATTCAATCTGAGCCCCGCCGAGTGGCTCGGAGGGCGATCGGGGCCAGCCCGACTCTTTTCAAAAATGTTTGATATTTTTCTGGGATCCCTACTCGTCTGGAACAGCAGCGGGTGACCGAGAGAAAGACAGCTGCTGATCGACAGATCTCTCTCTCTCTTTTTCTCTCTCCATCTCTCCCTCCCTCCCTCTCTCTCTCTCTCTCTCACTCACTCACACACATACATGCACACACGCGCGCACGCAGACACACTTTTCATACCGTCCACATCCATCCGTCCAGGTTGTATCATGATTGCTTGCGATGGGAACTAAAACTCAATGGTAGCGGGTTTGTTTTTTATCAGCAGAAATAGTCACTACCAGTCACAGACTGGGAACAGCACGAGTGACACGACACATCTCGCTTTGCTCTTGCAAGTACACGCCCACTGCCTGATCTACAAACCCTACAATGTGGCGCGGAGGGACACAGTTTGATCTTGGAAATCTAATGTTCTGTGCGCCACACAGTCATACAACTAATCATAAATCAGGCACCATGAGAAGCAGACAGCACGCAGCACTTGACATGTTTAGCAGTGATAGAGACTAGAGAGAGGGTAAAAGTCAGAGAGTTGAACAGAGGCATGGATGGACATGAATCGTGAACTCATATTATCATCAAAATGGGACACAAATTCCTTATTGAAGCGTTTTTTTTTCTCCATTGCGAAGCGATGCGATGGTGTGTTGTGTGGATAACGTTAATGTGTGTGCGTGTGTGTGCGTGTGTGTGTTGCAAGGCGAACAGCCCCTGTGACATTTTGAATTCATTATATTATGTATTATTGCTTTGTTCAGGCCTGACTCAATCTGAATAGAATCCTGTAGCGTGCGGAGCGCCCGACTTTTCAAAACGGCTAGTGTGAGCCTGTTTAGATTATCTGGTCAGAGAATCTGAAAAAATGATCCTGTAGTGTTTAATGCTACCCGATTCAATCGCGCCCGAGTATCTGCTAGTGTACGGACAGCTTTAGTCTTGAATGCTACAATAACCAGCCTAATTTATTTGAATGTGAAATGACACGATGAGAATAGGTGACTGTCAGCTTTAATACACAGGTCTTCAACCGGGGGTCCTAAGGGTTACTACATAGGGTCCTCCAAATATTTGTGTGATAGAAAGTTTTATTTTAGCGACCATTAGTCTGAGAACTTTAGCCAAAAATAGCAGATCTACAAGCTCACAAGGCGTTGTGAGCTTGTAGATCAGCTATTTTTGGCAAAGAGGTTTGGTGTAGAGGGGAAAAAGAGCAGACTAAGTGCAGAGTGAAAGGTCAAGTTTATTAAGTATTGATGGTTCAAGAGGTTAAATATCTGAAAACACAAATTGACATGAATCCAAAATACACTGATGATTGTCCTGTCAAACAATGAAACTATGCAATCTATGAAAAGGTTGTGGGGGTCCCTGCTTCATCTCTCTCTCAACTAAGGGGTACTCGGCCTGAAAACGTTGAAGACCCCTGGTTTAATATATTTTCAGCCATTTTCAACAGCCCACTTAAAAGACTATGGCAGTGTTTGTGCAAGGTGCCAAAGCCTTGTTGACAGCTTTATGAAGTCTTCATGGGAATAGAGTTCAGTTCTTGACTAAACTAACATCACACTGAAGCGACAAGAGATTCTGAAGACAAGAATACAGGCTAATGCAGAGCTTTCCAACACGGCAACAACAACCACCACAACAACTACAACATCAATCGTATAATGCTGTTGTTTCCCAAGCAGTGGGTCGCAGATCCATTTTCTTGAAAATCCCTTCATTATTTTGTTTCCTAACTTTTGTAAATGTTGAATTCCGGACTTTCTTCATTCATTACTTCATTCATTATTATTATTATGAAAGGTGTTTTTTTTTTTATTACAAAAATAGACTTCCACAAAAAATCATAATGTTCATGAATCTTTCAGAAATAATTTGATTCATAAAATAAAAATAAAGGGGATGATCAGGTTTCTCTTTTGGGTCTTGAGCTGAAAGGTTTGGGAACCAGTGGTATTATGTGTACAGTAGATAAAGACTGCATGTATTGCTGTGTAATAGTGAACAATGGTGGATGGAAGACCCACATTGGAGGGAGGCTGACATGTACATACATAATGTATTTATCATGAAAACAGCTCTGCGACGCGTTGTGAGCTTGGCTATTTTCGGTGATTGATAACCACTCTGAACTATGCATAATCAAGTCAATACTGGAGATGTGGCGTAACGGCATGGATTTCTACACAGAGAGGGCAATTTTTTCAACATAAGATGTTGCAGTGAAGTTCAGGGGAGTTTGGACAAGACAGTTCTCGAATGCTGCTGCCTTCAGGTATGGCATGGAAAGAGGGCATTTGCATTTCTTTCACTTCAGTAAAAACTGCGTTCATGGTCTGGAGAGAGAGAGAGAGAGCACTTTTCACAGGCAGATAAAAGGGCAGGGGCTCAAGCCCCCTTTGATGTCTATGTGTGCACGTGCCTGGCCAGCAAGTAGGCTGCAGCGATCAGGGAATCAGCGTTCATAATCCAAAAAAGCCATCATCCAAGTCAAACAGCTAGAAGTTATCAACACCCAAATGACTCAGGTCTGGCTTTGATGTTAAAAAAAAAGCGACCGTGGATCCTCGCAGCTGTGCCAGGGATGATATGATAGGCAACTGGGGGAAGCGGAGCGCGCGTGCAGCTGGATTGGCACCTACAAAGTGTAATGCCTGGGCTTGGAGTGAGCCAAGGGCTAGCGCAGCACAGGGGGAACGGTGCCACTGCCGACGAGGGGCCTTCCAGGCCCTGAGTCATTGGCTCGCCGGCGTGTTTTGCTTGGCAGCCGACGCCGGCAGAACCTGCTCTTGAGGTAGAAAACTAATTACGCTTTCCCAAACTATTTTCATTCCTGGATGGTGACGACACGCGGCTCAGGTCAGTCCAGGGGAGCAGGGAGAGAGCTGGGGCTGTCAAAAGAATATGCTTCTCAGAACACAGCCATTTTTATACCCGCTCGTCTGGATGTGTTGCTGCACTGGTGGCGGCCGGTGCCAACAGGGGCGTCACAAGGGGGGGGGGGGGAGAAGTGGGACTGAGTTACTAGGGCCCAAGGTGGAGAGGCCTTAATTATTTTATACTTTAGGCGAGCTTGTAGATCTGCTATTTTTGAAAAGTCGTGAAAATGTGTGCAAATCTTTGAATAATATATGTATTTTTTAAGCGAACAAATCAAATACATATCATTTTGGGGGTCCTTCACATGAAAAAGTTTGAGCACCACTGACATAGAAACATAGGTTTTTCAAAAAAAATTGCAGATCTCCAAGCTCGCTATGAGCTTGTATATCTGCTATTTTTTTCAGTAGTTAAAGCACAAAATAAAACCCCCTCCCCCAATGAAGAACATTCATGGGGGGCCCGCAGTGAATCCTTGTACCCAGGGCCCAGAATTTGGTGCGACACCCCTGTCTGGATGTGTTGCAGCACTGGTGGCGGCCGGTGCCAAGTCCTCAGTCAAACTTTCACTCCGTCTTTTGGCAGAGTCTTGGCAAACAGAGACATGTTCTTACTTCATTAGAACGGAACGCATTTGGTGTTGCCGCTGAGAAAGTGACAATACAGTAGGGTATTTTATTTTTTTACAATCCAATAAAACAAGAGTTTCCCTTCCATGTTTTGCTGTGTACATCAAAACATATACCCTCCAAAAAGAATTCAACGAATCCAGAAATGAGATGCTGGCATATGTTGCCAAAAAAAAGGGGGGGGGGTAAAACTCTACTTTAAGCCAATGTCTATGCCTTATAAATATGCTGCCTCGTGATCTCCTTGTAATGGTGTATAATTACAGATAGACGCATTCATAATCATAAGCACTTATACTCAAAATGCTTTATAACAATCATAACACCATTATACATGATTTCATAATGACTTAAGGTCAAGAAGTATCGTAAAACTTTAGCTTTTAGCTTTTTCTATAATTCTCATGGTTGTAATACATTACAATAATTTCATAAAGCATTATAATGACCTGGAATAATGATGTATTAGGATGTAATACTTATGATGTTAAGTCCATAACAAATATATATTTTTCAGTACAGTATGTGTGAGTTATGGTTATTATAACAACAAATAATTATTTCTAGTTGAGTGATAGCAGTTTGCTAAGCGCAATAACTGCAGAGTCTATAATTCAGAATTTTTTTACTACACTGAATAATAACAATAGGCATATTTACACATCAAACACCAATATACTGTACTTTGTTGTATGTCATACAGCGAAAATTGCTGATCTACATGATGGTAATCTGATTTCAGGCAGAATGTTTATCTATTTTTCTCTATTATAGGCATGAACAGAATTGGGATGCAAATGGTAAAACCATCACCCTTTTCCTTCTGTGGTCGCGCATCAAAGAATGGCAAAAGGAATGGAGCAAAAACTAGTGATTTTGGTTCATTTGAGTGTTATGTAAGGTATTTGTAAAGCATATATTTTTTTTATATTGTTTTGGCTTTTTCTGCCTTTTTTTAATTTTTTTTAAAGATTTGTTTTTGGGCTTTTTATGCCTTTATTTGACAGGATAGTAGACTGACAGGAAATGGGGAGAGAGATGGGGAATGACATGTGGCAAAGGTCGTCCAGATCGGGAATCGAACCGGCGACGCCAGCAGGCATCACAGCCCATGTTTTCTGCCTTTATTGACAGTATACAGTAGTCTGACAGGAAATGGGGAGTGACACGCAGCAAAGGTGGTCGGGATCGGGAGTTGAACCGGCGACACGCAGTCAGGCTGCGTCAGCAGCCTAGTCGCCCGGATCGCTCCGCCAGCTGCCCATGCCATGAATTATTATTTTTTAGATTTTGTGCAACAGTCTTATGATGAAGCAGGTCTTTACTTTACAAAGAAACGGGCAGATTTGAAACTTGGAGATACGAGGTTTCTGCCCGACAGTTGGACACTACTCCTACAGATTTTGCCCTAAAATCACGCAAATCGCTACACAGTATGTCTACACTCATGCCATCAACATGGATCTGTCCCATATAGCGCCACCATCAGGCCGATTTTTTTAAACACATTTTTGGACACTGCTCCTACAGATTTTGCCCTAAAATCACGCAAATCGGTACACAGTACGTCTACACTCATCTCATCAACATGGATCTGTCCCATATAGCGCCACCATCAGGCCAATTTTTTCAAACACATTTTTGGACACTGCTCCTACACATTTTGGCCTAAAATCAAGAACAAGAACCCCAAAAGGGCTTCCCGTCTTGAAAGGTATCGCTTCATCGTAAATGGGTTAAAAAATCTGAAAAAAAGGATTGAAGTTTTGTTTTTTTATGTTTTGTTTTTCCCAGTGCAGCCACCTAACCACCACCACCACATGGTCCCGTGTCTGGGTAGAAGTCACAGGGTTCACGTCAGATAAGACTCATTGGAATGGAGAGGAGGATACAGTGTGTACACAGGCCACTGTACCGCGGGGGAGTTCTGTTGGAAGGAACAATGGGGTGATGACAAGGAGAGCAGAGGACGAATGGCACTGCACATACCTGGAGGTGGATTCTTGCCTGGCTCATTGTTACTGGGACTTCCTGACTGCTGCAAGTCTGCAAACACACAGAGAGAGAGAGAGAGAACTTTGAGTATACTTTATGAGGACGTTGACCAACATAAACCTTTCTTGACGCGTATTATTATTTTCTGGAAGCAAATTAAGACCTGCTGTGGCAGATTCTACAAATGCCTTCTTGTTAATCAGTGGTTCTCCTACTTCTCCTACTTACAAAAAATGTTCAAGAATAGCAGACGTACAAGCTCACAGTGAGCTTGTATATCTGCTATTTATGAAGCCAATGCAGACATCTAAATGTGCTGGTTTTATATGGATAGTTCACCCAATTCTTTTTAGTTTTAGTTTTTGTCACATTAAGCCAATAATTTGATGACCAGCAGTGGTTCCCTATGGAGACACAAAGAGCCTGCTTTGTTCCCTATGGAGACACAAAGAGCCTGCTTTGTTCCCTATGGAGACACAAAGAGCCTGCTTTGTTCCCTATGGAGACACCAAAAGAGCCTCCTCAAATTATTGACATAGGAATACGACAAAAACAAAAACAAGTCTCCATGAGGTGAGTAATCATATCATTAATAAATGCTTGTACTGAGCAATCAAACTCTTCCAAATTCATTATGTTTTTTAAAGTGTCTCCTCTGTTTCCGTGTTTAAATCCCAGCTGGAGTGACCGTTACCATGTTAAACCTTAAACAAGGAAAGACATTTTGACCGAAATGCAAATTCCTTAAATTCACCGGTGACTTATAAAAAGGTCCAGTGATTGTAATGTAGCAAAGCCGCTGTTCTTTTCTCAGGAATAATACACTAGGCAAGTGATGTCAACCCAAGGTTCCAAATACTGAATATGCCCCATGTTGTTTTCGGATGGAAACCTTGTATGTCCATAACGTTTTTTTTTTATTATTATTTTAAAAACTACAAGCACACAAGCACAAGCACACAACGCCTCACGATGCGAGGCGTTGTGTGCTTGTAGATCAGCTATTTTCACTACTTTAGTGCTTTAATCTACGAAAGAACATTTTGAAACTTGGAGATACAAGGTTTCTGCCCCGACAGTGACAATATTTTGTATTCCACAGCATCTCAATTATTTTCCCACGTCCAAGAAATGCAGGCAAGGATATCTGCACGAATGCAAAAGTCCCCAAGAACCATGCGATAATCCCATTAGATTTCTTTTCTTAATGAAATTGCAGCGCTAAGATTAATGCCCAAACGCAGTCACAAGTCAAGAGTAAAGGTTTTTCAAAGTAAGAGGGGCAACGGGTTTCAAATGGTGGTACAGCCATGCCATGTGAGTAAGTTGGTAGAAACACTGAACAAAATGGTAGCAAGTAATAGTTACTTGATACTTTTAGTATTATAAAAGTAGTGAGTGAGTGAGTGAGTGAGTGAGTGAGTGAGTGAGTGAGTGAGTGAGTGGAATTATTTTATACTTTAGCTATTGAAAAATAACAGATATACAAGCTCACAGCGCGGCACCGAGTGCCGCGCTGCAAGCTTGTAGATCTGCTATTTTTGAAAAGCGTTGAAAATATGTGTGTGTGTGTGTGTGTGTGTGTGTGTGTGTGTGTGTGTGTGTGTGTGTGTGTGTGTGTGTGTGAGTGAGTGAGTGAGTGAGTGAGTGAGTGAGTGAGTGAGTGAGTGAGTGAATGAGTGGAATTATTTTATACTTTAGCTATTGAAAAATAGCAGATATACAAGCTCACAGCGCGGCACCGAGTGCCGCGCTGCAAGCTTGTAGATCTGCTATTTTTGAAAAGCGTTGAAAATATGTGAGTGAGTGAGTGAGTGAGTGAGTGAGTGAGTGAGTGAGTGAGTGAGTGAGTGAGTGAGTGTGTGTGTGTGTGTGTGTGTGTGAGTGAGTGAGTGAGTGAGTGAGTGAGTGAGTGTGTGTGTGAGTGAGTGAGTGAGTGAGTGAGTGTGTGAGTGAGTGAGTGAGTGAGTGAGTGAGTGAGTGAGTGAGTGTGTGTGTGAGTGAGTGAGTGAGTGAGTGAGTGAGTGAGTGAGTGAGTGAGTGAGTGAGTGAGTGAGTGTGTGAGTGTCTGATTGGGGTGGGGATCCACAAGGAAACACAAGTGGAATTCTTTCCACCAGAGCAGGGCTACTCTCCGGTATGAGAGGGCTTGGATTGACGTCCTTCACCTCTGAGACTCCCTGGGAGGGGAGTCAGAATGCCTGTCCACACACAGCGCTCTTACTGCTATGCTTGTGAGGACAGCAATTAATAAATGCTGTTTTTTTTTCTTTCTCACAATTTATAGCCTTTTCTGATTCTAACCCTGACCCTGAAGCCTGAGTTATTAGTTAATTGCGTGCTGGTGGTGCCAGGCACCGAAAAAATAGACGATCTACATGCGCATAACGTGTCGAAGCCGCAACGTGTTTGTGAGCTTGTAGATCCGCTATTTTCGGTACAAGGCACCGCCGCGCAAATAGCTATAAATAAGGGATAAGTCCAACCCCAAAACACCTGCACACAAACACACACACACGCACGCACGCACGCACGCACGCACGCACGCACGCACGCACACACGGCCATTCCTCCGCACAGTTCCTGCCCTTGTTGATCGCAGACAGTCTCTGCCTCTCTCTCTCTCCTCTACATTACATAAGGAGTTTCAGTTCCAAAACCATAATTCAAAAGGTTGAAACGGCTTCCATTACAAACGGGTTGCTGGCGTGGTCCTTGTGAATCGACAGCAAAACTGGTTTTGTACTGCAATTTTGGACTGTAGTTTAAACTGTAGATAACTATAGGGCAAGTCCTCTCAACACACTGTGAGCTTGTAGAAAAACCTATGTTTCTATGTCAGTGGCGCTCAAACTTTTTCAAGTCAAGGACCCCTAGAATGATATGTATTTGGCCATGGACCCCCATTTCAAAATATTTAGTTCCAGCAGGGACCCCCCGAAGCAAAATCTTTAGTTACAAAAGTATATATATACTGTATGCTATTCTTCAATGGCTAAAGAATAAAATAATTTAAAACATTGACCAAAATGTTATCTTATTTTGAGCGCTTTATAAAAGAAGATACACAGTTTTACGTGCAATTACAATGTGGCCCGTATTTTAAGTAGTGTGCTGCTGAGTGACACAGCAGTCATATAGGCCTACAGTACAGGTAAACAACGCAGCTGAAAGTGATAATAACATTAATTGCGGTGGGTGGTGTGTTTAATTTAGGCGTTTTAACCGTACGGGAGTTTAATGTCCATTGCTGGCTTGGCACACAGTTAACACCTTAATCAAACACAACCCACAATGAACGTTGTTGCCTTCAGCTATGTTGTTTACCCTCGTCTACGACACGTCGAAATGTCTGCCGTGAAAAAAAGCGAGTGGGGGGAAAAGAAAACAACAGCTGCGGTACAGTACAGTATGGTACGGTACGGTACAGTACAGTACAGTACAGCATGCGTGTTGTACAGTGAAGAGCTCAAGCCCTGCGACCATACATGGAGCAGATGAGTGCACAGCCGAGAGAGAGCAGGGCTGCACTGCAGCACAGCGCTACGGTGAGCGAGGACCCCCGTAATGATTTACACTGGCCTATAGGCCCCCACGTGCTCTCTGAGAGAGAGAGAGAGAGAGACATAGGGGGGAGAGAGAAAGAGACAAGCACAATGAGAAACACCAGGGAGATACCATCTTCTACGCCTTTAAACGCATAGCCTACACAGAGCAAAGGGAGAGAGAGAGAGAGAGAGAGAGAGAGAGAGAGAGAGAGAGAGAGAGAGACAGAGAGAGAGAGAGAGAGAGAGAGAGAGTGGGAGACGGTGAACTCAGATACCCTCGCCTTGCAACAACACCCCTCTTCCTGCCACGGCTCTCATAAGCCATGTCTCAGAGGCATCGTGGAGAGAGAGAGAGAGAGAGAGAGAGAGAGAGAGAGAGAGAGAGAGAGAGAGAGAGAGAGAGAGAAGGAGCAGGGACGTGCAGAGAATGTTAGAGAGGCAGGGGCTGACATTTCTAAAAGGACCTTTTGGTGAAAATATTGAAAATAGCCGACCTCCAAAGCTCAGAACGCGCCGCGAGTTCGGAGGTCAACTATTTTCAATGCTTGATACCACACTGAACCAAGCATAATCAATTCAGTAGCCTACTGGAGACGTGCCGTTAGCGGCATGGATTTCTACACGGAGAGGGCAATTCTTTCAACATGCATTCAAGTTCAGGAGAGTTTGGACAAGGCAATTCTCTTGAACGCTGCCTTCAGGTATGGCATGGATATAGGGGGGGCATTTGCATTTCTTTCACCATAGTGAAAACTGCATTCATGGTCTGAAGAGGGCACTTTTTTAGTTTTTTTACAGACGGATAAAAGGGAAGGGGCTCGAGCCCCCTTTGATGTCTATGTGTGCACGTGCCTGAGAAGGAGAGAGAAGAGGAGAAGAGCGCAGGAGCGACAGAGAGGGCGAGAGAGAGAGAGAGAGTGAGGGAAAGAGGCGGGTGGGAAAGAGAAATGGAGAAGAAAAAAAAGTTGAAAGATTTATCCTCTCCCTCTCTCTCTCTCTCTCTTTGACTATAGCTATCCCTTCTCTCCCTCTCTCCCTCTCCCACCCTTTTCACTTGCTCCCCCTCTCTCCTAAATTTGACTATTAAACAGCACTGCAAAAACGGAATGTTCTTGGCCGAGGCTCAACAATGACAAAGTAGGGAGGGAACAACACCATACGTTAAGGCAGAAAAAAATCCCCCTCCTTCTGTACGCTAAGCCCCAATAACTTCCAACTTGTGCTCTCTCACAATTCAAGGCCTAACCTTAACTTGTGCTTTCTCACAATGTCCGTTTCAGACCGGTTTATCTGCCGCGCTTCAAAAAAGACATTTGAAATGCATTAAAAACAAAAACAGTGCCAAAGCTTAACTGCCCGGTGAACGTCGTTGCACAGCTCGCCGCGAGCCAGCTAGCGGCGCTATAAGCAACCGGTTGAAATCGACGCTTAACAAAGAAGGGCTGCCGCGGCTGGCTCGCCGTCTCCCGAACAACGGCCGTACGTCATTGTCTGAACTCAGCAAAAAAAAAACGAACGGTTCCCATCTACTTCCACAAACGAGGAGTGAGTCATTTAAGACTGGCCGGGCACGCGCGCCGCGCGCACACTCGCGCAGACACACACACACACACGAACGCTGTTGAAAAAGCTTTTGTGAGCGGTTTGGCGGTTTGTGTGGAGCTGGCACAGAACGCGTCCATAAAGTGATTGCGGGGCGCTCCGTGGCCTTGGCCTTTCCCTCCCCATGCCACTCTCAGAGCCATCCATCAGTCTAGTTACAGCTGCCAACTCCACGGCCTCTCCCCGGAGAGATGCTGAGAGACACACAGAATGGGTGGGAGGGGGAGAGAGAGAGAGAGAGAGAGAGTGGGAGGAGGGGGTGCACATGGATGGAGCAGGCAGAAAGGTATAGCATGCGAGCAGAAAGAAAGAAGGCGTAGCCAGAGATAGAGGTGAATCTTGCGCTTGTGTTACAGTATGTCGTCGTCACGTGGAAACCTTGTATGTCCAAAACCGTCTGTTTTGTGTTTATCGTTTTGAAAACGATTTAAACTAGTGAAAACAGCCGATCTACGAGCACACAACGCCTCGCGCCGCGAGGCGTTGTGCGCTTGTAGATCGTCTGTTTTCACTAGTTCTGTGCGACAAAACTAGTGAAAAGACACAGAATGGGTGGGAGGGAGAGAGAGGCAGAGAGAGAAAGAGAGAGAGAGGGAGAGGTATAAAAATCAAGAAGGTAGAGGTGGTAGGTGATGACCGGAAGGAGGGTTTCTGTGGCGGCAGAGATCGGGGAGATAAAAAAAAAAAAAAAAAAAAAGAGGGGTGGGAGGTGAGAAGCGGGGGTGTCTTCTTCCTCCCGGTCTGTACAGGCACAACAACCGTGACAAAAAAAAAAAAAAAAGAAGAAGAAGAGCAGATGGCGGCGGCAATTAGAGTTCCCAGCCAGCATCTTTCCAGCGCGAAGGAAAGGCCCCGCGCTGCAGCACCGGGATGCCATGCCGCCACCTGGATGAGCCGAGGTGGGGTAGAGGCATATGGACCGTCTGTCAGCCTCTCTCTCTCTCTCTCTCTCTCTCTCTGTAAGGGCACTCTTCTCTCTCCGCTCCTGAAGCCGGGCGGAACACCTCAACCCCCGTGCACTACATTTGACCTCTGACCCCACTCGCTTTTTTTGAAAGTCTTTGAATATTTTTGACCCGATTCTATAAATGTCTTCTAAATCCTTCTTCTAAATCAGTGGTTCTCAAGCTTTTTCACGCCAAGGACCCCCAAAATTTCATGTATTTGGCCGTGGACGCCCATCTCAAAATATGTTGTTACAGGGACCCCCCAGAAGCAAATATTTGAGTTACAAATGTTCGCTTTAAAAAAAGATATATTCAAAGAAAAATCACGATTTTTCAAAAATAGCAGATCTACTGTACAAGCTCGCGACGCGGGACTCTGTGCCGCGCTGTGAGCTTGTAGATCTACTATTTTTCAATGGCTAAAGTATAAAACAATTCCAAGTTATCTCGCTTTAATGCGCCGCCAGAACCAGGGCAGTTGTTGGTGTTGTTGGTGTTTTGGTTTGGACAACAACTGGTCAATGGTCGGGGGTTGGAACTTGGTGAGTGCTGGATCGCTCGGTCAGCGGGGGAAAAAAACAATAATAGTGCAACGTCGTCGTCTGCTGTGTGTGAGAGTGACTTGTCAAGAGAGCACGAGCCACTCTTTAGTCAGGCTGTGCCGTGATGAGGCAGGTACCTGCAATTAACGACTCTTGAAATCACGTCTAAAAATAGACATTGTGGTTCAAAATAAAAACCTGTGCGCGGCAGCTGTGCACACACATTGCACTCTGTAGTTCGGAGGGAATGCCAAAAAAGGCAGTTAAGAGTGGTGCGGCAAACAAAACAAAACAAAACAAAAAAAGACACACTGGAGACGTTTGGGGGGGGGGAGTAAACAGGCCCTTGTCTTCATCTGAGAGGTGTCCCGTACTGGGGTCCGGGCCAATCGGATAGTCTTCAAATAAACAAGCAGTGTAACCTGTAAATAAACAGTTGCGGTCGAGGAGGCTGGGCTTTTGCCCTGGGTGCTTGGCAGGGCTTGATCGCAGGCCCAGACAGCACACACAGATAGACACACACACACACACACACACACCCACATGCGGCCCTTTTCCAAAAACAACATTTCTTGGCACCCTACGTCCCTGCCACTTGTTTAAACAAACAAACTGAGGGAAGCAAAGAAGGCGGAGAAGAAAAAAAAATACGAATAAGACTCTGCTGTTGTACACGGCAAAAGGAAGCACAGAGAAGATTTTAAGAAGACGAAACGGCAGCTGCTAGGGATTGTGGGTAGAGAGGCTGAATGTTTCCATCCACGTCGTCCTCCCTTACACCTTCCCATCCGTCAGATAGTTATCATTCCATTCTAACAACAGGGGCCAATTAGGTGTAATGGCCGCCGAAAATCTGGCTGTGTTGGGCGAGAACCTTTTCTCAGCGCTATTGTGAGGTTTGTTCTCTCCACGCCCAAGCGTGCTGCATGCTCGCCTGGATTTTATAATCGCTAAAACACTCGTGCACTGCACACGCACGCACACACACACACTCTCTCTCCAAGCCACCCTGTCAGCTTTTGGCATGATACCCATTCCTTTTCCCCACTAAATTACTGAACACACATGCACACACACATACATACATACACATGCTCTCTCTCTCCCTCGCACGCACACACACACACACACACACACACACACACACACACACACACACACACACACACACACACACACACACACACACACACACACACACACACACACACACACACACACACACACACACACACACACACACACACACACACACACACACACACACACACACACACACACACACACACACACACACAGCGTGGATTAATTCAACCACATAGTTTAGGAAAACTTTCTTTCTCCCTCTTATTTTTTTTGCAGTGGTCCTAGCCCACAAACACTAACAGACACGTACAGATACCCCAACCCACCCCCACACCCCCAACACACACACACACGCACACACACACACACAAACACAGACACACACGCTTCCAAAAAGCGGCGTGCATGTGCACGCGTTTTTTCTTTTTTTTTCGAGCGCGTGCACCCTGGCTACAGATGCATAGCGTAGCCGTCGACATTTCAGGAGGAGAAGCCCGTCTGGCAGCCATTTTATGCCGAGTGGGGTTCTCTCTCTCTCTCTCTCTCTCTCTCTCTGTGCACATGTATAGCTCTCTGGCTGCCAGAGGCCTGGGTCCAGAGCCAAGACGCATTTCAGCAGCCCGGGGAGGAGAGGGAGGAGGGGGAGGAGAGGGAGGGGAGGGGAGGGGGAATGCGAGGGGTGAGCCGGGAGAGAGGTTGTGGGGGGGGCGAGGGGCAGTGGTGGAAAAAGTACTCACGTTTTTTTTACGTTAAGTAAAAGTATATCAATACTGCAATATAGAAATACTCTGTTACAAGTAAAAAAAAAGTCCAGAATTCAAAATGTACTTGAATGTACTTGTCTTCAAAAGACACTTATGGAATCGGGTCAAAATTCTAATTTTCACGAATTTTCAAAAATAGCAGATCTACAGCTGTGAGCTTGTATATCTGCTATTTTTCAATAGTTAAAGCATAAAATAATGCTACACAATAATGTGTGTGTGTGTGTGGGGGGGGAGGGGGGGGGGGGGGCAGTGGTGGAAAAAGTACTCACGTTTTTTACGTTAAGTAAAAGTATATCAATACTGCAATATAGAAAGTAAAAAAGTCCAGAATTCAAAATGCACAAAGTATGAAAGTGTTTTTGTGGCATCAAAATGTACTTAAAGTACGGAAAGTAAAAGTACAAAAAAAATGTTTGAAAATAGCAGATCTACAAGCTCACAAAGCTTGTAGATCTGCTATTTTCAAATAGCGTAGGTATAAAATAGGGCTAAAGTGGTTAATGGATAATTATAAATAATTATAATTTAATATCTGCAAAGTAACTAGTAGCAACTAAAGTTTTCAAAAGAATGTAGCGGGGTAAAAGTACAATATTTGGATCCGAGATGTATAGTGGAGTAGAAGTAAAATTATTGGGAATTGTAAATGCTCAAGTAAAGTACAAATACCTCAAAACTGTACTGTTAGTTCAATACTTAAGTAAATGTACTTCGTTACTGGCGAGGGGGTGGGGAGGGAGAGGTGGACTCCCGGAGAAGGAGGGAGAGAGAGAGAGAGAGAGAGAGGGAGACGGAGGGAGGAGAAGAGGAATACATATCGACCTAATTACAGGACGCTTCTGATGCGTAATGTTTCGACAATACAGCTGCTCCCGAGTAAATATTTGATGTGGTCGAGCACACTTTCT
>NC_137821.1:17610718-17633218 GCF_963921795.1 Nannobrachium achirus | reverse complement strand
ATGAATGGCGTCGAAACATACTTAAAGTTCAAAAAGTAAAAGCACCCATCATGCACAATTTCAAGTTTTCAAATGTATACACATCTTTTGAAAATAGCAGATCTACAAGCTTGTGATGCGACGCATTGTGAGCTTGTAGATCGGCTATTTTCAAATGGCGGAAATGTATAGAGCGCTGAAAGTGGTAAATGCATGTTTTGTAATCATAATCCAAAAGTTCAAAGTAACTAGTAGTACCTAAAGTTTTCAAATAATTGTAGTGGACTAAAAGTACAATATTTGCCTCTGAGATGCAGTGGAGTAGAAGTAAAATTGGAAATACACTAATGAAGTAAAAGTACCTCAAAATTGTACAGTACTTGAGTAAATGTATAAGTTACTTTACACCACTGCTTTTTCATCTCCCCTGTCTTTTCTTTTTTGCTGTCGTCCTCCTCGTTTGTTCTATTCTTTCTCTCTATTCACCTCTCTTTCTTTCTCTCTCTCTCTCTTCTCTCTTTGATTGATTGATTGATTACTTTATAAGCGGTCTGCGTAGGAAAAGACATGACGTTACCATTCTCTCTGCTCTGCTCTCTTTCTCCTCTCACTCAAAGCACTCTCTCTCTGCATGCCATGCCATACCAGTCCAAGTCGGCTCGAGTCAACATTGCCGCACTAAGTGATTTTTAATAAGGTTCGTCAACACGATCCACAAGTCCACACACAAAAGATGAAAAGGTTTAACAATGCTTTTAGGCTTACGAACTTATGAAAGGATGTCAAGTACATCATACACTTCCTGGAGTTTCGGTAAGTATGTGCCAAATATGCGGGAGCAAGTGCTGCGATTGGATAATGTCCGTCATCATGTCAACAGCATACATCAGCATTTATTCAACACAGACCGTGTAATAGCGGACCCAAAGGGTACCAGTTTCAGATCGTGTCAGATTTTCACCACATTATTTCATGCTTTAACTATAAAAGAAATAGCAGTATACAAGCTCGCAGCGCGGCTGCGAGCTTGTAGATGTGCTATTTTTGAAAAATCGATGTGCAAATCTTTAAATATATATATTTTTTAAAGCAGATTTTTGTAAATGTTTGCTTCTGCGGGGGGTCCCTGGAACAAAAATATGTTGAGATGGGGGTCCGTGACCAAACATGTACATGTATTTCTAGGGGTCCTTGACATAAAAAGGTAACTTTGAACACTACTGATCATAGAAACGTAAGTTTTCAAAAAATCATTAGGATTTAGAAGACATTTTTTGGTATTTTTCAAGCCAAATTGGGTTAAGACTGGGTATTTTACCATGTACCTACAGTACCTCAACATCATACCCCAGAAAAAGATATTAAATGACTTTTCCCCAAAAAGCCCAATCATCATTCACGTCACACGGCCCACGGTTCACTCCATGGCCCACGGCCCTGTCAATTGGAAGGCCCGTGAGAAAAAGAGTGAAAGCCGTCTGTTGAAACAATGGGCGTCCCCCCATCAATGGGCGGTACCCTCTCCGTATCGTTTGTGGTATGCACGGGACAAACAATTAGCTTTGTCGCGGTGTAATTGACTGGCAAGCGCTGGGTGGCATTTACATTCGCCCGCTGTTGCGCCCCCTGCCATTCGGCGGGCACAGGGGTAAAGAAAGAGAGAAAGAGAAAGAGCAGAGGGGTGGGTGGGTGGTGGGGGGGTTGGTGGGGGTGTTTAACCCATTTATGCCTACAATTATTGAATGCTTTAACTATTGAAAAATAGCAGATATACAAGCTCACAGCGCGGCACCGAGTGCCGCGCTGCGAGCTTGTAGATCTGCTATTTTTGAAAAATCGTGAAAATGTGTGCAAATTTTTTCAATATATATTTTTCAAAGCAGACTTTTGTAACTCAAATCTCTGCTTCTGGGGGGGTCCCTGGAACAACATATTTTGAGATAAGGGTCTGCGGCCGAAAAAATGTGATTTTGGGGGTCCTTGACATGAAAAAGTTTGAGAACAGCTGATTTAGAGGAAGGATTTAGAAGTCGGGTCAAAGATCGGGTCAAAGATATTCAAAGACTTGCACACATTTTCACGATTTTTCAAAAATAGCAGATCTACAAGCTCGCAGCGCGGCACTCGGTGCCGCGCTGTGAGCTTGTATATCTGCTATTTTTCAATAGTTAAAGCATAAACTAATGGTTAAAGTGGTTCAAATCTAACGCGACTCGGGCGTGTTCCAGGTATTTGAGAGTTAAAAAAAAAGAGAGTAGGTCGTCGCCCTGTGTGGGTGGAAAGGTTGGCCGCATCTCGCCTGGTCCCGACGACGCAGCTTTTATTTAATTTTTTCCCTGTCTCTCTCCGCGGTGGCAAAGTTCCAAGGAGGGGGACCATAGGAAAAAAAAAAGCAGACATGGCTGTGCTGAGCACAGGACGGACGGGACGGATGGAGGGTGCACAAACTATAGATTTAATTATGCATGCGTGTTTTCTCATTCATTGTAGTGGCGGTGGGAAGGGTGGGAGGAGTCTATGGGGGGAGGGGGAGGGAGGGGGGGGGGTCAGGCCAATGACATTCCGTCGTCGTGGTCCTCCTCCTCCTACACACTCGGTGTGCAGTGCACGCGCGCTCGCTCGCACACACACACACACACACACACACACGAACGCACCGCACGCTCGCGCGCACACACACAGCAGTCTGGGAGCTAGCCACTATAGGCTAATGAGGTGACACTCACCGTCTGGAGACCAGCCAAAACAGTCCATTAACTCCTAGCCAGTAGTTAAGAGGAGAGGAAGGAGAAGAGAGGCGGGGGAGGGGGGGCTGTAGGGGGAGGGCTAGCCGACGGGTGTTGGTGGGTGGAGTTATAGAGAGGGAGGAGGTGGAGGAGAGATGAAAGAGGGAGAAGTAGTCTGTGGTCCTCTCTAGCATGGATGGGAGGTGTACAACTGATTATTTTTTTCTTAACACATTTTGAGAATTTGTTTTGTCATGAATTAGTATGTTTTTTTTTCCGCAGAGTAAAGCCCTGCTTCATCATCGTACGAAGCCGTCACACAGAAGCAGTGAAAACAGCAGATCTACAGGCACACAACGCCTCGCACCCTGTAGATCGGCTGTTTTCACTGGTTTTAAAAATGATAAATACAAAATGCGTTTTTTATGCGTTGTCAGATTTCTATTTGTGATTTTCTATGGACTTACTGTGTTTTTGTGTTCTTTTTATGTGTCTAAAGTTACTTTTCACAGTAAAGCACTTATTTGGCCAACTCTATTTAAATGTGGGCTCGGTGAATAATGCTGAATTGGATTGGATTGGGATGGGATGCTACTAGCCTAGCACAGCTAAACTCTATCCACCCATGTTAACACAATATCCAGCGTGGATATTGTCTGGTTAAACCAGGCTAGGATGGTACCGGTAATGGTGAATGAATGAGAACTTTGAGAAGGCGGGCTATAGTCGGGTTTGAAGGAGAAAGGTGGTCATCCAATTCAGTTCGGTTCAATTCACAGGAGCTTTGTTGGCATGAGAAGACATGCGTTTACACTGTCACAGCTAGCATCAAATAAAAATCGAAACCCTAATCAAAATGGAGAGAAATGTACGTGCAACTAATGGCATGTGGAAACAGAGCTACAATGTCACATTGCAACTTACGCTTATGGTTTGTGTACATGAGTTATATATCTGCATTTACATGCCCCTCCCCCACACAGACCCTCACAAGTTATGCTTCCTCGAGGAGGCCGAACTCCAAGGGAAGTGGACTTCTCAGAGCGCACGTGTGTGAGTGTGTGTGTGTGTGTGTGTGTGTGTGTGTGTGTGTAAGGGACATGGGGGCCTGAGGTGTGTTTGCAAGCTTGCGCTGCACGCCACACACACACGCACGCACGCACGCAGGCACGCACACACACGCACGCACGCAGGCACGCACACACACACAGAGAGAGCGAGAGAGCAACAGAGATTCCCTGAACCCCCCAAACCCTGTACCCCCCCGCCCACCCCCCCCCCCTCCACCCACCCAGTCAGACAGACAGACCTTTGACAGAGGAACTGTGTGATTCGCCTCTTTCATCTTCAGAACCCCCCCGTCCAGTCGGATAATTATGAGACAAATGCACCGGACCCCTGCTGATTGAGTGGCAATGGACAAGGGAGACCAGAAAGGGAGAGGGGGGGGGGGGGGGGGGGGTTGGAGGTGGGGGGGTTCAAACTTGCACGTCTCAACTGGTTCAGAGAGGGGGAGGGGGGGGGGGGGGGGGAGAGGTCTGGGAAATTCCCTCTCTGTCCCAGGAGAGGAGCGAGTTGGCCTGCAGATCGTTTCAGATCATTTTTTTTGTAATTTTTTAGGGACAGTCTGGTCGGGACACCGGTTGGTGAGAGGCGTGACCGGCTCCCGTCGCCCCCATCTGTCTCTGCAGCCCGGGACGCCGTGCCTGCCTTCCACCACCCCGACTTTTCTAAAGTTTGGTGCGTCGCCTGACAAATGCATTTCTTGGCAGAAAATGATTTAGGCCATGATTTTGGTCTGAAAATGACCTACAAATGTAATCTAAAAATACATATATATATATATATATATATATATATATATATATATATACATGAAAAACGTATGTTTCTATAATCAGTGATGCTCAAACTTTTTAATGTCAAGAACCCCTAGAAATATAGGTATTTGACCGCCGACCCCCATCTCAAAACATTTTGTACCAGGGACCTCCCCGGAAGCAAAGATTTACAGAAGTTTGCTTCCAAAAATATATATAAAGATTTGCACAAATGTTCATGATCTTTCAAGAATAGCAGGTGTACAAGCCCGCTGTGAGCTTGCATATCTGCTATTTCCCAATAGTTAAAAGCATAAAATAATGGTTAAAGTGGTTAAAATCTAACGCATCGCTCTGTGTGCCTGTAAAAACACACTGTACTTCCATGACTTCAGGAGGTTATATGCCTTTATTAGGTTGTGTGAGTATGCTGGTACAGTACAGTGCAGTGCCTACTGTAGAATGGTGAATGCATAGTGCATGGTGAATACCCCAAATAATGTTTTTTGGTGCTTGTACATTTTAGAGTTCTCTCTTTTCGATTAATGCACTTGATGTTGCTCTGCTTTGCCCCTGATAAGCGAATCCAGCAAGGATTTGAAATGATATCGAGGTGTTTTATCTCCTTCCACGGATGCTTACATGAATACATGCTGATAGCTTTGCCAGTAAAACGCTGAACAGAATAATGCTGCCATCTGCGTCGTCTATTATGGGATTTCAAATGGAAATGGACAACTAAATATTACAACGGAAATTCCACGAGTAAGAAAAACCAATTACTTTGAAATTAAAGCCAGCTAATTGAAATAACTGAAAGTTCCTGAGGGAATTTGAAGATGAGAGCAAAAGAACATTTTAAGAAAAGCACACATTAGTTTCATAACTCAAGCAAGTTAGTAATTGCTCCCAAGTTTTGATACAAATACTAAACACCAGTGGTGTAAAGTAACTAAGTATATTTACTTAAGTACTGTACTTAAGTACAATTTTGAGCAATTTGTACTTTCCTCGAGTATTTCCAATTTCCAATACTTTTACTTCTACTCCACAACATCTCTGATCCAACTATTATACTTTTACTCCACTACAATAATTTGAAAGGTTTAGTTACCAGTTGCTTTGTAGATTTGGATTATTATTACAAAACCTACATTAACAACTTCAGCCCTATATACATTTGATTTGAAAATAGCAGATCTACAAATTATATACCGGTATTTGATTATTGAAAATGGGTGGTCCTCCTCTTTAAGTACAATTTAATACCAATACCTTTGTACTTTTACACAAGTAAATTCCGGACTATAATTTCTACCATGCATTGACACCTTTACTTTGTCAATGCATGGTAAAATGTCAGTACTTTTTCCACCAATGCAAAAAAAAAAAAAACTGTTCTCAACCCTTTCAGGCCACTACCCCCAAAATAATCATATTGGAACTGGGGACCCCCCACCCTGACGAGCACTAAGAGTTGAGGCATAAAATGTTCTGCCTCTAATATCTGACAATTTGACCAGTGTTTAATTTGTCATTTTAGAGGTATTAAAAAGTCCTTAAATTATCACTTTACAAGTGTTCACATACCCTAGTATACACTTAAACTTTATGTTGGTTTGTTTACTGTTGAGAGAGAAAACAATGTTGCACATTAATTTAATCATCTGGGTCCCCAGTCCCAAAAAATAATTTGGGTCCTCCCCTGGGGGTCCCGACCCACAGGTTGAGAACCACTGGTCTAAGGCCATGTGTGCAGCAGCACTACACACGTCCTCTCAACCCCCTGTGCCAGTGATGTGTCAGCGATCGTCGCTGCTCGCGACGACGACTGCTGCGGTGGTGCGGGGGTGGTGGGGTTTTCAAGTTGGACGCCGCCTCAGCCAAGAGGAGTTCCCAGAGGCGAGAAGCGACGGGCCACGCCATGCAGGCCAACACGGGGTTTGCTCTCTTGCAGGGCAAAATGGCCCGTCTCCAGCTGGGCGAGGGGCCACCAAGGATCCCTCTCTCCCTGCCACCCAGTGCCACTGTTTGCACTCTCCTGAGCTGTGCCAACGCGAGCTGCCACAGTGTGGCAAACATGCCCCGTACACACGCTCGCACAAACACACACACACACACACACACACACACACACACACACACACACACACACACACACACACACACACACACACACACACACACACACACACACACACACACACACACACACACACACACACACACACACACACACACACACACACACACCTTAATTGGGATGTGGAAGGGACTTATGCGATCATAGAGAATCCTACCACATCTAAGAGCAAGTATCTTGGCCCCGGCCAAACACAAAGGAAAACAAAGTGAGCACTCATTCAGACGATTTGCTGGCACGGCCCGCTTGGAACGGGACATGAGGGGTGGAGGGGAGGGATCAACCACAGAGTTTAATGTGTCATTACAAGCATAAAAACAGACTACTGACATTGCCAACAGATGTCGAGCCAGTTTATTTCTGCCATTACAACTCCAATAGGGAACGGAGCAGCAGCAGGTGCAGCGCCACGACGCAAACCCTTATAGCCGTCTTACTTTACTACGCAGGCGACTGTGCTGCTGCCTCATCACTTCTTCAACCCATCAGTTAAGGTTAATTTACGCCCTCGGACGACACCGTCTTTGGTTGAAAGTATGGCCGTTTCTGTCGTGGAAACAAGTCAATAGTGCTTTTATTGCATGGGCCTTGGTCAAGTTAATTATTTTGACTTTACTCTGATGTGTGCATCCAGTAGGCTAAATAGTACAAAGTCTAATTGGTAACTAGATTTCCGTGTCTATTCCTGTCCTCTAGAACGGACAGATAATAAAGAACAGATCGTTTTAGTGCAGCTGAGAAGATGACCTTGGCTTCCCCACCGACACCTGATTTGTACTTAGTTGCGTGCCTGTAGATGTAGGCTATTTTCAGCGCACAACACGGCGCACGACCAAGTGTAAATCGGGTGCGAGGTTATTCCTACGGCGCGGAAACACATCATAAATAGACACAACTAGATATTTCTGGCAAAGTGTAACTAAAACAAAACCAAAACATTCAGGCTCGACCCCGAACAAAGATGACTCCATGGCACTTAGTAAAAAAGGACAATTTCCAGACCATGAATTTTTATTTCTTTAGGCGCGTAGCTGACCAAGGTCAGCTCACTGACCAAGTGCCAGCGTTAACAGCAATATTCTCCTGCATGCTTTTAGAATATTGTTCAAAGGCAGGGACATGCTGGGCCCCTGATTCAGCCCGGGAAAAAGAGTTGGAGAGGCCCTCATTGCGCGCTATAGAGAGATCTCTCTCTGTAGCGCTGCTGCAACTCAAAGATTTGCCATTTCAGATCATGACAAGTGACAAGCCAGTGGGCCAGTTACATGAGTTATTATATTTCGTCATTGTCGGGTGGAAACCTTGTATGTCCAAAACCGTTTGTTTTGTATTTATCATTTAAAAAATGATTTAAACTAGTGAAAACAGCCAATCTACAAGCACGCACCGCGAGGCGTTGTGTGCTTGTAGATCTACTGTTTTCACTACTTTTGTGCGACGGCCTTGTATGATGAAGCAGGGCTTTGCTTTGCGAAAAAAATTACAAATTTGAAACTTGGAGATACAAGGTTTCTGGCCGACAGTGACGATTTACTTTATTGGCCGCCTAGCCCCCAAAATGGAACGAAGGCCGACATTTTATTTAATGTATTTTCCTAATGGCCGGCCTGGACCGGCCGGGAATGAACCAGCCGTTCGGGAGTTGTCCCACTTTTCCCAATGGCCAGCACGTCCCTGTTCAAAGGGGAAAATAAGTAACGGGAGATAAGAGGAGAGGAGAGGTAGAAGATTTCTTTCCTCCTTCGTGACAGGGACATATTAGCACAAGCAGGGGAGGGGTAAGATTTGTGTGAGGGGATATGATTCAGTGAGGAGCAGGGAACAGTGAGGTATGCACCTCTCTGTGTTCTGGGTAAACAGAGAGAGCATCATAAATAACTGACCTGTCCCAGACCCGGGTATATCCACTAGATTAGAGCAGTGCGTCTCAAACTTTTTAGCTCGAGAACCTAAAAGAGAAATTAAGACGTTTGCCCCGGGATCCCAAACTAGTGAAAACAGCAGATCTACAAGCTCACAATGCGCCGCTTTGTGCCACGTTGTGAGCTTGTAGATCGGCTAATTTCACTACTTCTTAAAAGTTTGTGTTCATGAAAAAGAAAAACATTTGAGTTAATGGAAAATCATGGAATTTCTTAGATTTTCTTTGATTTCTTCATGAGATTACTGAACAAAATCATTGAATTTAGTTTGAAAACATGAAAAAATGGCTTTTTTTGGGAATGTTTTTTTTTTTATATTTGGAATAATAATTAAAAAACAAGATGTAGGAAACCACATCTCTCTGAGTTCGCGACGCGACCCACAAACGGGTCCCGACCCAGTGTTTAAGGGAACCAGTGCACTATAGTCCTGGTTCTAATGATGCCCACCTCCTTCCAAAGTACCCCTCCCCGACTCCCAGCCAGCGTAATGTAATGTAATGCCCCCAGGAAAGACTTTTAAAACTTATTTTTTTAAGGGTCCTGCCCTTGCTCGGCTGCGGCGGGCCAGTGGGGCTGTCCGCTGCGCTTGCTTGGCGTGTTTTTAAAAGCCCGGCTGGCTGCCACACGGCCACTAAAAACCCCCTCCCTCCCCTGTTAATGAGCCCGGAGACGACGGGCCATTTTTTGGGAGGAGGCCCCAGCCTGGGCCCATCTGAATCAAAGCAGTCGTGGGGGGGTGGGTTAGAGGCAAGGAGCGGGCGGGGTGGGCCAAGGCGTACAGCAGGGTTCCCCAATAGGCGGCCCGCGGGCCATTTGCGGCCTGCGGGGGGCTACTGTCTGGCCCCCACCAACCCCAGTAATAATGGTGGTATAAGAGCAGCAACAACACTAGTATATCGGTCGTTGTCGGGGTGGAAACCTTGTATCTACAAATTTGTATGTTCTTTTGCAAAGTAAATCCCTGCTTCATCATACAAGGCCGTCGCACAAAAGTAGTGAAAACAGCAGATCTAGGCGTTGTGTGCTTGTAGATCGTCTGTTTTCACTAGTTTAAATAATTTTTAAAATTATAAATTCAAAACGAACGGTTTTGGACATACAAGATTTTCACCCGACAACGACGATATCTGAACTGTCGCTGGAGTAGCGGGAACGCCACCGTCGCCCCCTGCAATGTTGTGGTCCTCGGCTTGGTACCCTGGACATAATTCAGCCCTTGGGGAAAACTAATTGGGGAACCCTGGCATATAGGTTTAGGGCACTGTTTCCCCAAAACCCATTTGTCGGTCGCTGGACACATTTTTATGGGTCCTGTAATTTTTTGTTTCCTACATTTTTTCAGGTAATTTCATTAATAAAAGAAGAAGAAATTCCATATATTAAACATGTGAAAATAGCAGATATACAAGCTCACAATAGATCTGTTGTGGATCTGTTTTCACTCGTTTGGGTCCCTGGGCAAACGTCTAATTTCTCTTTTGGGTCACGGGCTAAAAAGTTTGGGAACCACTGGTTCAGGGTGTCTACACTGGCACAAGACCAGGGAAAGGGGTTTCAGACAATGTTGGGGGCAACAAGGGAGATTATGAAGCAGGTTTAATACCAAATACATTAACTAATCTTTTTGAGGGGTGCAAGGTACTTTTTTGGGGGGAATAGTTTTCATTGGAGGGGGAGGATCTCCACTGACATCGGTTTAGGGTTAGGGATAATTCTTTTCAGGATAGCTTTTTAGCACTGGCAAGTGGCCTATTTCCTCTTTTTGAAATTTGAATGGGGCTGTTAAGTCTGACATCATTTTGTAGGCAGAGGAGAACTTTTGCCCCCCAAAAAAGCGAATCTTTTTACTATTTTTACTATTTACTAATTTTTCTTCTCTTTGTTGTTGAAAGGAAAGTGGTAGAATTATACTTTAGTCGTTATTTTTGTCTCGGATCTGTTGAAATAGCGAGGGACAGATATTGACAATAAATCTGCTTGGAGGTCTGACTACAAAATGATGTCACAGCTTAAAAGCCCCATAGCGAGGGAAATTATGAAACAAATGTGTTTGTGATATTTTTTTTCTGGGCAACCAAAATAGCCAGCTACAGTAACCGTACATTAACATGCCCAGCAAAATATAGTGTTTTTAATTAATTTATTTATTTACTAAATCAGTGGTTCTCAAAGTGTATTCCAGGGACTCTGTGGGTTCCTTTAGGGGGGGTCTAAATTGACCCACACAGGTCTGACAGTGTACAAATGTGACTGTCAGAGTAAAGGCGAAGTGAGTGGTGCCTTTTATGATGTTCATTTCATTAAGCGTCCCACACAAAGCTTGGCCAATGAGCCAAGTGTGGGACGGACATACAGTACACACATACATACAGTACATACGGACAAAGCCAGATGTAGGAGCGGTTAGTGCCGCCCCAAAAAGTGGGGGAAAAAAGGACCATAGGTGCAAGCCACAAAATGAATGGGCTTCTTGTGGAGGCATCATCATGGCAGGTAGAGCGCCCTACGTACGTACAGTCAGATGCATAGCAATGTTAAAAAAACAGCATCATAAAACAGGTTCTCACATAACTCAGAGAGGGAGTGACAGCGGCTTTGCCCGCCACAAGGTCAGAATGTTGGCAGCGCTCCAGAGACAGTGAGTGGAGCTCCTCTGCGCCACACATAGACCCAACCAAAATGTGTCTACAGACGGCGGAGCTGTACGCGGTATAACCTGCATTAAAGTGAAGCTATGGCATATTCTTTTTCTCTTTTTGGGGTGTTGTTGCGGGTTCACAAAACCAAGACGTGAAGACAGTACGGTACAGTACAGTGCGTACACGTGCAGAATTCAGAATTCTAATTTAATTGAAATAAATGGACAGACACGCTATGTGTGACCACGCCACGTCAACCCAACATGCCTCGTGTCTTCGTAAATAGATGCAAATGTAATCACTCTGTGTGTTTGGGAGACATACTTTATATCTCCCTATAGCTCATACCACAAGCGGTATGATGGACACATCTTATCGGAGTGCATATTAAGCAAGATACTGTATGTTGATTGAGAGAGAGAGAGAGAGAGAGAGAGAGAGAGAGGCGAGCGCCATTTTTTTCCACATTCCTGGCACAAGACTGAGAGAGCAAATCCGCCCTGCGCTTCCTAGGCAGGGGCGTCGCACCTAATCCTGGGCCCTGGGTATGAGGATTCACTTCAATTATTTGGTGCTTTAACTATTTAAAAATAGCAGATATACAAGCTCACAGCGCGGCACCGAGTGCGGCGCTGCGAGCTTGTAGATCTGCTATTTTTGAAAAAAAAAAAAAAAAAAGTCTTTGAATATTTCAAATCCTTCTGAGGTTTAAAAAAAAAAGACTAGCCTATGTTTCTATGTCAGTGGTGCTCAAACTTTTTCACGTGAAGGACCCCCAAAATGATATGTATTTGGCCACGGACCCACCATCTCAAAATATTTAACTCCAGTGACCCCCACCCCCAGAAGCAAAATTTGAGTTACAAATGTTCGCTTAAAAAAAGACATATATTATTCAAAGATTTGCACACATTTTCAAGACTTTTCAAAAATAGCAGATCTGCAAGCTCGCAGCGCGGCACTCGGTGCCGCGCTGTGAGCTTGTATATCTGCTATTTTTCAATAGCTAAAGTATAAGCCCTTCCACCTTGGGCCCTAGTATAACTCAGTCCCACTTTCCCCCCCTTTGTGACGCCCCTGTTCTTAGGCCTGCTGGGGCAGACCCCGCTCTGCCACAGCAGCAATAACAACATGTGGTTTTGGCTGCGCAGCGCAGCGCCACTTTACAGTGGGGAAGGGAGAAGGAACCGCTAAATTAATTTCAGATTTTGTTGTTCGAAAAACCGTAAACAGTGTCAGACAAAAGCCTGGCATTCAACACGGGGCCGGTGCCGAGGCCAAAGTCTAGCTCTGCTTTTGTCTGAAGGCAAAAAGAAGAAGGGCTGCAACACATCATGGATCACATCAACACATTCTCACATTTGGAGTGGAAGTGGTGTGGGAGCGAGGGTGGATATACTGGTATATAACGTCGTTGTCGGGTGGAAACCTTGTATGTCCCAAGACCCTTCGTTTTGTATTTATCAATTTAAAAATGAATTAAACTAGTGAAAACAGCAGATCTACAAGCACACAACGCCTCGCACCGCGAGGCGTTGTGTGCTTGTAGATCGGCTGTTTTCACTACTTTTGTGCGACGGCCTTGTACGATGATGAAGCAGGGCTTTGCTTTGCGAAAGAACGGACACATTTGAAACTCGGAGATACGAGGTTTCCAGACTTTCCACCCCGACAACGACGATATACGCCTTGGCTTTTTTTGGTGGTGCTTGTAATGCTAACGATCTAGGAAGTTGGGAAGTGAAGCTCACTACTACGGCTTGCCCTTGTACGTCGCTGTGGGGAACAAACCAGCCTAAGTTAAAATGCCCCACGGATAAACTTGGGATTCCAACGCGCTCTCGGATGACCCGCGATGAACGCGCTGAACTTAAAGAGAGATCAACATCAGGGCACGCTGGTTATATTTGTATGTGCTATGTAGAAAAAAAAAGGTGTATGGCAAGCAAGGCATGCAAGCAGGCGGTATCCTCAGGCATGGCAAGCCCAGTCCTCCCTCGCTATTTAGGACAAGAATGTGAAAGGCCTTTGTTTGTAGATGATTTTTTGGGTCGTTGCCAAAAATGCTAGGATGATACGAAAGAACAAAGGCATCTGTCATGAGGCCTGGCCTGTTGAGGTTTTGTTTGTTTGCGTACGGTCGTATATATACCTTGAAACTTTTGCTTCCTTCCGCTCCGTTCACCATCGCGCCGCGGTCGCCCCCCCTCCCTCGCGTTTTGATGAAAAATTAAGGAAGGAGATGGCTTGTCTGTTTAATAAAAGAAGTAAAGTCTTTTTAAGTCGAGGTTTGTCCTCCTCACAAGTCAGCCGTTTCCCATGTGAGCGCTCCCTTGAACTACGAATATGCAGAGAAGATATTCACAGGGATATGACGGCAGCAAAGCAAGCACTCCGGCTGCCGTTCGTTTGACACAGAGAACGAGAAAACGGTCTGAAACAAGTCAGTTTTTCCATCGTTTTTTTTTCAGACGCCCGCCATTCACCTCCTCAACAGTCCCAGAACCACCGTCGGACACGTTTTTGTCCCGTTTTTTTCAGCCTACACATTTTGACCCGATAATACACCGTGATGAACAACAAAAGATCAAATCATATTAGAAAGTGTTATTGTGTAGTACAGTGGTTCTTAAAGTATGTGGGTTCCTTTAGTGTGGGGTCTAAATTGACCCATACCAGTCTGTAACTCTGACAGTGTACGAATGGAACCAAATGAACCCGTAAGGGTTCATTTGGTTCCATTCGTACACTGTCAGAGTTAAGGGGAAGGCCTTGAAATTTGAAAGTTCGAGAAACTCCCATGGGCGCAGAGATATTCACAGGGATATGACGGCAGCAGCAAAGCAAGAAGCACTCCGGCTGCCGTTTCTTTTGACACAAGAGAAGGAGAAAACGGTCTGAACAAGAGCTGTACGCCAGGCAGCCACTCAGTTTTTCCATCGTTTCTATTTTTTTCTCTGCCCTGTCCAGGGACAGGAATTCCCCTTTTGCCACTAACGACACCCCCCCCCCCACCACCACCCCTACACACCGTTCTCTCTCCTTACCAAACCACCCACCCGTTCCCAGCGCTCTTTCCTCCACACAGGGGCGTCAATTGGGTATGGCAGGGGTATGCAGCTGCCATACCCTGGGTCCAGGGGGGGAAATAAAAGTTACTTTTAAATATAAATCCATGAATATTTCTTTGTCTATCTGTTCTGGTTATTATGTTGTTAAATTACAGTAAAATAACTACAAATGCAAAATTTTACATAAAGGTCACTTTAATAAGGTATTATAATTATATTCTCCACACTTGTATTCTCCCCTTCTTGACAAAATGGTATATTCCCAGGTTCCGCAGGTCAGCTGCACAGGTGCAATGTATTATTGTTAATTGTGGCACGTTTACTAACATGCTAAGTTTAGCTGCACTTGAACAACCGTTCCAGCCCAAGAAACCATATAAACCTGTGTAAAAAACTGACAAAAGTCGTTTTTTATCAGACATTGTGAAAATAGCTATTTTCACAATAGAACCATGTTATCCTAAATGTAATGCCTATTTTCCATGAGGACTCCCATATTTGCCATACCCTAGCTTTTGCTGAACTGACGCCACTGCCTCCACACTTCCTCCACCTCTCTCTCTCTCTCTGATTTGCCGTCCGCCGCTCTGCTTTCCACATTCAGCAGGGGTCTTCAACGTTTTCAAGTGGCCAAGGACCCCCTTAGTTGAGAGAGAGATGAAGCAGGGACCCCCACAATCTGTTCATAGATTCCATATAGTTTCATTGTTTGACAGCACAATCGTCAGTGTGTTTTGGATTCATGTCAATGTGTGTTTTCGGATATTTAACCACTTGAGCCGTCATCGCTTAATAAACTTGACCTTTCACTCTGTACTTAGTCTGCTCTTTTTCCCCTCTACACCAAAGCTCTTTGCCAAAAATAGCCGATCTACAAGCTCACAACGCCTGCTATTTTCGGCTAAAGTTCTCGGAGAATATGGACACTATGGTTCAAGTGGTTAATATAAAAAAGGAGAAAAAAAGGTTTCTATCACACAAAGATTCGGAGGACCCCCTGTAGTAACTCTGAGGACCCCCGCCTAGGGGTCCCGGACCCCCTGTTGAAGACCCTTGACATACAGTATGCTGTGAGGGGCCTTTACACCAGGGGTCTTCAACAGGGGGTCCGGGACCCCTAGGGGGTCCTCAGAGTTACTACAGTGGGGCCTGCCAAATCTTTGTGTGACAGGATCATTCTTTTAAAATTAACAACTTGAACACTCACTTTCCAATTTCTGAGGAGAAGTTTAGCCAAAAATAGCCGATCTACAAGCTTGTAGGCGGCAATTGTTCTGCAAATAGGTTTGGTGTAGAGGTAAAGAAAGAGCAGACCAAGTGCAGAGTGAAAGGCGAGGTTTAGTAAGTAACGACGATTTAAGTGGTTAAAAGTCTGGGGGGAAAAAAACACATCAACACAAATCTAACACAGACTGATGACAGTGCTGTCAAACAAGTTTATGAATCTATGAAATCAATGAAAATCTGTATCACACATTTATACAATATGTAGAGGGGGTCCCTGCTTCATGTCTCTCTCAGCTAAGGGGGTCCCTGGCCTGAAAACTCTGAAGACCCCTGCTTTACACCCGACGCAGCTACACGGCCACGCAGCCCCCTCACCACCACCAACACACAGGAACCCCCACTTCTACCCTGCTCATCCAAGCGTGTCGTTTTCACTTTATCTGGGACGCCACGAAACGTCGGTCACGGGCCAGTGGGGTTCACCCCACCGGGGGTGGGTGGGGTGGGTAGGGTGGGTGTGGGGGAGGAGGTTTTGGAATTGTGGTTAGTGTGCGGTGGCGTGCGTGGGTACACGTTGTTGGACCTCTGTACCTCTCCTGGTGAGGGAGGAGGTTGGGGCGGGGGGGGGGGGGGGTTGGCGTGCCAGAGACGGTTCTCCCCTGGGCTTTTCGACTCGGGATAAGTAAACACTGCGGGGCAAGCACTGCTGTACTGTTTACGTTTCGTGGGGCATGTTTCTGGCAGGGGTCGGAGGGGGGGGGGGGGGGGGGGGCGCTCAGTCTGTGCACTGAGCAGTGCAGAATAATGCCCCCCCCCCCAACACGCCCAACACGCCCACATGCTGATATATGAACACGTAGCGGGATAAAACAGTAACACGCTCGCACACACACAAAGTTTCCCATTCAAAAACCTCGATCGCGTTCGCAGTTCGCACACCATGCCTTCCCTCACCTATTGAAGAATGTGACAAGGGCCGGGGCGATTGAACGCTAACAGCCAACGGAACTATGCTGCCCGCCGCCATCAAAATGCATTAATTATTTCTGCCTCCAGGCGTTTTTCCATCGTCTGGGGGGGGGGGTGGGGGGGGTGTTGCCCTGCAACTCCACAGCCTAACGTAATTATATTTCACTGTGCTCCCTCGCCCCCTCCAAAAAACCCTCTGAAGTTTTTTCATATTTTTGTGAAATCTTTTAACGATCCGGCGACAACAACAAAAAGGAGAATAGTTTCCTCATCTCCGCCGAATACTCTCCTCTCAAATGGGATCTAAGTTTCTTTTTTACGTTTCTTCTTTGGCCTTGCAACAAGTTCCAGCAAAAAAAAGTAAAAGTCCCAAGACAAACAAGCACATGCCTGAAACACGACAACACACAAGACGAAAGAACGTTCTATGCCTTTCTTTGCCCCCAATCCAATACACATTGTTGAACCTGAAAACATTTAAGGGTCTCGGTCATAGCTACACTCGGCAATGCGTATGGGCCACGTTCCAGAGGCCATAAAACCGTAATCGAGACTGGAACTAGTCACAGTGTTGCATCATGGGAACTGGGAGGAATATCAAAGGGCCACCATTGAAGCAGACACCATAATCCCAGTCCTGGCAACAATCCACATACGTACGTACATACAGTACATCTCTCCTTGTCCCCGAAACACTCTGCCTTAACTTTTGCTTTCTTTCTCTGCTACCTCTACCCCGGTTCAGTTTATTTATTTTTCCTTTCTTCCATTCCTCTTTGCTTGAATTCACACTTGAGAGAAAACACTATCTCTTTTCCTGACACCGATGGCAGCCGGCTTGTTGCAGTCGCAACCCTCACTAGTTGGCAGGCCCTGCAGAAACACTTCCCATTTGCGGTGCAGGGCTTGATCCAAGCCACTTGGACTTGGCAGGGCTCTTCACCTGGAACAGCCTCATATACCCGTACGACTGCCACAGACACTCCGTAGCCAAGAGGCCTCATGGTAAACTCTGCTGCAGTACAGTAGCTGACATCACCCACAAGCAGCGCCGCTGCTTAACCAAGCATCCCACAACTGCGAGCACGTCTGGCTTATCTGGTGTCGCTTATCAGTGGAGGAATTTGAAAAGAGCAGAGTGACGTCGGCGAAAATGTGCCTTTTAAATAGATTGTTAGTTACATATCGTCACTGTCGGGCAGAAACCTCGTATCTCCAAGTTTCAAATTTGTACTTTTTTTCGCAAAGCAAAGCCCTGCTTCATCACACAAGGCCGTCGCACAAAAGTAGTGAAAACAGCAGATCTACAAGCACACAACGCCTCGCGATGCGAGGCGTTGTGTGCTTGTAGATCGGCTGTTTTCACTAGTTTAAATCATTTTTAAAATGATATATACAAAACAAACTGTTTGGCCACCCGACAACGACGATATATTTACTTTCTTAATTTCTTATTTAATACAAAATGAATTCAAAGCCAGTTGAGTCAGTTGTGTTGTTTTTCAGAGCTAGTCCTCCAAAATCATTCACGGAATGAAACCTCTGAACAGGTAACCGGGTTCGGGGATATACTGGCTGCAACTGGTTGGGGGAGAGAGAGAGAGAGAGAGAGAGAGAAAAAAAGAAAACATGTAAAATGTTACAGGGAGGTACTTTACTTACATAAGCAGCCAGAAGAACCTCTCACAAAGAACAGAACCGTGCATGCAAGGTGGCTTTTTTTTTTTTTTTTTTTTTTATCAATCGAGGGAGAATTACACAGATCGTATGACACCATATGGAATTCTTTTTACACATAATGTATTTCCTTTGCAGGCACTGTGAAAGGCAAGGGCCTACAGGGAGTCCTCTTTAGGGGGAGAGAAGGAGAAAGAAAAAAAAGAAGCTGTATGTATGGTGTGTGGAGGAGGAGGGTGGGGAGGGAGGGAGGGAGGGAGGGAGGGGGGGCGGGTGGGGGGGAGGTCGGGGGCTTTAGTGGGGGGGCGGTCCAAGCACGCTCAGCGAAAATATGCCTCATGCACTCGTTGAACTTGGGGCCTGCGCGGGCTCCTCTCAAGGTTACAGGAGAGGCCTGTGCAGAGAGAGAGAGAGAGAGAGAGAGAGAGAGAGAGAGAGAGAGAGAGAGAGAGAGAGAGAGAGAGAGAGAGAGAGAGAGAGAGAGAGAGAGAGAGGGGTGGGAGTAACTAAGAACCCGTGCAGCAGCAGCAGCAGCAGCAACAAGGTCTCTTCAGACGCCCGCCATTCCCCCTCCTTCCTCCTCGACCAGAACCGCCGTCGAACAAGTTTTTTGTCCCGTTTTCAGCCTACACATTTTTGGCCAGATAATAATACACCGTGACGAACAACAAAAAGATCAAATCAAAATCAAATTAGAAAGTGTTATCGTGTAGGACAGTGGTTCTCAAAGTTAGTGACTATGTGGGTTCCTTTTAGAGGGAGTCTAAATTGACCCATACGAGTCTGTAACTCTGACAGGGTACAAATGGAACACTGCGTCCATTTGGTTCCATTTGTACACTGTCAGAGTTAAGGGGAAGACCTTGAAATGTGAAAGTTTGAGAAAAGCTGATGTATAGTATGTGTTGTTCTAAAATTCTGCAGTTATTATGGATTCCAGGGACGTTGTGGGTTCCTTTATGGGGGTCTAAATTAACCCATAACAATCTGTAACTCTGACATTGTACAAATGGAACCACCATTTGAACACTGTCAGAGTTAAGGGAAGACCTTGAAATGTGAAAGTTTGAGAAACACTGGTGTAGTATGTATGTATGGCACATTCGCTCAAGACACAGGGTAGCACAGTAAAGGAAAGCACTGTGGGTTCCTTTAAAGGGGTTTAAATTGACCCATACAAGTCTGTAACTCTGACAGTGTACAAATGGAACCAAATGAACCCTTACGGGTTCCTTTGGTTCCATTTGTACACTGTCAGAGTTAAGGGGAAGACCTTGACATTTGAAAGTTTGAGAAACACGAGGTGTAGTATGTATGACACACGGTAGCACATTGAAAGGAAAGCACTGTGAGCACTGTGTCAGTCTGAGCGTTCGCTGTGAGCGTCTCGTGTGCAGATAAGGGGTTTTGCAGCAGCAAGCGGCCGCCTTTGACACTAGGCTTCCTTCCCTCCTCTCGGGGTCCGCCGCCGGGGGGACCAGCCAGGGCCACGTATCCGCTGGCCGCGCCCTCCTCCTCGGGCCCTCTCAGACCCCCCAACACAAAGGTAGGAAGCGCCCGCCAGAAGCCCCGGTCGGTCGCATTGTGACGAAGCCACTAAATCACCCGCTCGTTTTATCCGCCGCCGGCCGCCATTTACACACGTTTTGCCAAAGGAAACCATAAAGACAACAAGCGGCTAGTAAATACATCTGCGGGGGCTCACTGGAAACAAGGGAGGACAGGCGCTATTAGCTAATTGAATGATACGGTTAGCTGGGGCGGACGCACAGGCGTTTTTCTTTTTTCTTTCTGTCCAGATACGTCGTCCCGTGCATATAGGGATGGGACGATACGCGACATTATCGTTTATCGTGATAAAAAACACTCACGATAATCGTATCGTGGAGATTTAATTTATCGTGATATCGTCCTCCGTCATGCACTGGGATCAATTCACCTTTTATTTGCCGAGCTGCATATCTGGTACCACTTAAACCCTCTATAATTGGTAAAAGGTACTTATAATAAACGTACATACTTGATAAGTCTTTTTTTCGTTCTCTATCAAAAATGTCTTTGCCCAAAAATAGCCGATCTACAAGCTCACAACGCGTGGCAAAGATCTGCTATTTTTGGGCAAATGTTCCGCCCCAGGATAATGGATTTTGATTATCGCGATAATATCGTAAATCCCGATTTCTGTTGTCACAATAATCGTGATATGACATTTTCATATCGTCCCACCCCTACCCGTACAACACCGCGTGTCCGATGACACAAGAACAAGCCCTGATGTAAACAGATGTCGTCGGCCAAAGATTTTAGAGATAAGATTAACCCGGGCCTAAATCACAGCAATGCACAGATATCTGCATATATAAGAGCTATCCTGGCATCTGGGATTATGAAAGCAGCAACAACAAGGGCAAAAAGAAAACAAGCGCAGGAATGCAAATACCGGGACGACAGCTTGCATGCAGCAGAGACAGGCTAGGGGTCAAAGGGCAATAGGTAGTAAACACTCCCCCCGAATGAACTGGTCACTCTGCCTTTCCCCCAGAATTAGCAGTCCATTAGCACCTTGTAAAAAATGGACCCGTTTTTCCTCGGCTCCAACAGCAGATTAGGTTCTGGCTTTTTCCCCGGTAACAAATCAAAGCGGAAGGCAAGCTGTCGAGTGCAGGGAGACCGCAGTGGTATAATGTCCACACGTGTGCTTCCTATAGGAATCACTTTGATATGGTATAATGTCCACACACGCTTCAGTATATGTAATGTAGACCATGGGTCTTCAACAGGGGGTCCTCAGAGTTACTACAGGGGGTCCTCCAAATCTTTGAGTGATAGAACATTTTTTTCTCCTTTTTTATATTAACCAATAACCACACGAACCCTAATGTCCATATTCTGAGAACTTTAGCCAAAAATAGCCGATCTACAAGCTCACTGTAGATCGGCTATTTTTAGCAAAGAGCTTTGGTGTAGAGGGGAAAAAGAGCAGACTAAGTACAGAGTGAAAGGTCAAGTTGATTAAGTATTGACGGTTCAAGTGGTTAAATATCTGAAGACACAAAAGTGACACGAATCCGAAATACACTGATGATTGTGCTGTCAAACAATGAAACTATATGGAATCTATGAACAGGTGGTGGGGATCCCTGCTTCATCTCTCTCGCAACTAAGGGGTCCTTGGCCTGAAAACGTTGAAGACCCCTGATGTAGACGTATCACTTTGAAACGGTATAATGTCCACACATGCTTCAGCGTATAATAGGTATATAGGTATCACTTTGATATCGACTGATTGATGTAAAAAAAAAAAAAAAAAAGTATTTCTACGTTCATTTTTTTTCTCTCTCTCTTTAAGAAAACAACAACAAATTAGCATGCGGTTGAAGTGGGTCATTTCCAATGCCTTGTTTGAAGTAGGCCTCGACTTGGGCCCAAGTGGCCCGAGTCGCGGAGAGCTACAAGATGCTCGTGCTCCAGCCTGGCTCACTTCAGGCGTCCTCATCCCTCTTTTGGTAAACAAGATGAGAGAGAGAGAGAGAGAGAGGCACGGCCCATCACACATAATAAAAAGACCATCAAAGGAGCTATAGAGGAGAATGAGTCGGAGCATTAGGAGCCACTTGGGGTTGTTGACGCCGTGGCTTAGATGTCACTGGAGAACATCTTCATGGACCTTAAAGCGAGCAAACAAATTAAGAAGGATGAGCTCGCACTTGGTGGATTAGTTTTTAGTTTTATTAGGCCAACTGGAAGAAGCCTGGCTGGCACTATTCAGGGAGAGAGAGAGAGAGAGAGAGAGAGAGGGAGCAGTGGTGTAAAGTAACTAAGTACATTTACTTAAGTACTGTACTTAAGTACAATTTTGAGGCATTTGTACTTTACTTGAGTATTTCCAATTTCCAATACTTGTACTTCTACTCCACAACATCTCGAATCCAAATATTGTACTTTTACTCCACTACAATAATTTGAAAACTCTAGTAACTAGTTACTTCTCAAATATAAATTATAATATTATAAAACATACATAAACCACTTTAGCCCTATTTTATACCTTGGCTATTTGAAAATAGACGATCTACAAGCTCACAATGCGTCGCATTGCGCTGTGAGCTTGTAGATCTGCTATTTTCAAACATTTTGTATTTTACTTTTGGAACTTTAAGTACATTTTGATACCAATGATCATAATGTTGTACTTTTACTCAAGAACATTCTAAATTCTCGACTTTACTTGTAAGGGGGTATTTCTACATTGCAGTATTGATACTTTTACTTAAGTATAAAATGTGAGTACTTTTTCCACCACTGAGAGAGAGCGGCAGAGGCA